>NW_009918633.1:0-43440 GCF_000696875.1 Nestor notabilis
GGTCCCGGGCAGACCTTCCCGCTGACATCCGGACTGCCCCCCGGGGAGCGCCCCTGCCGCCGGGCATCGCCGTGCTTGGAATCCCCCGGGGAGTTCACCTTCTCCTTCGGTTGTCTCCTTCCTAATAGCTAATCTCAGTCTCCCCTCTGTCAGCTAAAAGCCATTCCCCATTGTCCTGTCACTACATGCCTTTGTAAAAAGTCCCTCTTCGGCTTTCTTGTTACCCACCTGCAATACATGCGGAGGAAGATACTAAGAGGTCATGGCTAGGGGCTTTAAGTTTGAGCTTCAGAGCACGTTGTGCTGCCTCAGCGCTGGGGCCCAGTGCCCACTGTAGACACATTGGTGAGGGCTGGATGCCACACCATCCCTGTATCCCAGGATAACTTGTGTTTAGGGTAGTCTGGATGCATGCCCAGCTACCTATAGCTGTCCTTGTGGCAGTGACACCTGGACAGCATCAGGCAGAGGTGACCGCTTTGAAGAACCATCAAAGAGCCACCTATGAAAGCAGGTTAGACTTGTGACAACCTGAAATTGGGCTGGTGTTGTCACGATACTCATCATACTGACCTATGAAGTGTTGTGAATTTTGCTGGTAGTTAAGTGTCATATTGGAGTCAAGGAGAATGACTTTTTGTCTCTGACTTTGTGACCTTGATGCCAGAGGTGCGCTGTGTTTGTTAGTTGGGTGACTTCTCCCAAGATCATGGAGCTGCAAGCATGATCCGTGTGATCCTCCTTTCAGTTCCCACCTTCAGCCCATCTCTGTGAGCAGAGAAGGATGTGCTTTCCAGCCCATCATACATGCTGCTGTGCCATCTTGTTGGGAAAAACAGTGATGCTGTTTCTCCTTCTCTGGCTCCAGAAGGACAAAAGGTTGCCCAATCTTGTTGACACTGTTCTCTCCTAAGTCTTCATTCTCCCTGCTTCTTGTTTTCCTGGTTGTTTTTCTCCCAGCTCCTTGTCTGGTGCATCTCCTTCGGTCTTTCATCCAACTGCTGCAAAACTGTAAAGCTTCCTTGCACAGTGGTGTCAGGTGCACAGCACCAAAACTGAAGTAGCAATATTACAATTATTTTTTAAAGGTGGAAATGGAATATGGTGATCTTCTTCATACATCCAGCTATTAATTCAAATTGATACTTTTTTATCTTTTCTGTGGTCTTGAGTTTTTTCCCATCACCTTGTACTAATGGTGAAAGTTTAAAAAAATTTTGTGTGATGTAAGCTTAAAGGAAAAAATCCAGGCCTCCTTTCCGGATACTGAGACAACAGGGTTTTAGTCATCTTTGGGGAATATGGGTAAAAGGAAGACAAAATAATTGGTGAATTCATGGCTGGTTCAAAGCTCAAAAAATCCTTAATGGATCAAGTCACTCTTAATTTGCTGTGTTTATCTGGAGTAAAAAACCACTGGGTTTCCATGGGAAGGGCACTTGGAAGGATTTGACCCAGCTGGTGACATTATCCTTTAGACCTCAGTGACCAGCATGACAGCTGCTTGTGCCTGATGGTGGTGAGGTGCTAAAGTTGATGATTTTATGAAGCATCCCTGTCCTAGGCTTGGCTGGAAAGTGTAGGGTAGTGGAAGAGTCTGTCTGAGGAATTTGAACAATGACATATGGCGACTAATAACTGCAGCGCTTTGCACTGAAGTTTATTTTGAAAAGCAATGGGTCTCTGCATTTCAATTATTGTTTTTAGCTCTGTTTAGCAGCTATTTTAGTCTGATAAACACGTTGTGTATGTCTCTTTCACAGTGCTTATATTTCAGCTTTCTCACCAAACTGACTGTTTGCAACACTTGCTTTTCTCTCTTACCAGGTCTGCTTTCCGCTTTGTCTCAGTCCCATCACAGCTATTGTTAATTGAGCTGGATTTTTTTTTCCTCTAATTACCCAATGGTAAACAAAAAAAAAAAAACAAATATTAAAAACTATTTTGAAGTTCAGCCATCATCCTCTTAAAGTACAAGGAGATACAACTGTCAGAGTAATTCAATAACAGTTTTGCATCAAGTGGTCCCTTTCTTTCACTCAGGGAACAACAGAGGATAGTGACTGTAGTAAATCCAGGCGCTGCAAGCCCTTGTTATCTTGATGATTGTATGTAACGATGTGTGAGCTCTTCTACAGAGCCTGTATGGCTGAAGCTGCTTATAGCAGCTAAACAATCGAATACATCAAGTACTCTACAGCGCATATGTTCCTTAAGGTTTTGCTGTGGCTTCCAGCTGCAAAAGCAGGCAAAACTCTGTGCTACAGGCAAGATCAGTTACACTTTGAAGCCTTCATTTTCCTAATTTGTTGAAAAACATGTTCCTCTCACTGCATTTGCCTCAGTAAATAGGGTTGGCAATGAAGCTGCTGAACAAAAACAGTGTATTTTTAACTCTTGAATACAATAAGAATGGTTTGAGCTGGTATTGTCAATACCTAAATAAAGGAAGTAAAACATGTAAGCCAGTTAGTGTATATTGGCTATTTATTAATGATACTTGAAAGAGTTTGACCATCCTTGGTTTGAGATACATTGCCTGTACAAATTGTCTCTTCGTGGGAAATGTACTTTTGGGCTTTTTAGTATAAACACCTTATTTCATCTGCTATTGAAGTCTTTTAGCCCAGAAGTATTGGAGACAGAAAGCTTTCTTCTCCGGTAATAATTTTAGTAGTGGATTTGTACTATAAAACTTGATGGTTTAAGAAAAAGAAAATGGTCTTTCTTTGGTCTTCGATTAGAAAGCAAACAGAGGGTAAAACAAATGGAAAAAAGAAATTGGATGACAAGCATATACATTTAAAGAGCTGCAGATAAATCATAAAAAAAAAAATCTAGAAAAAATTAAGTTACTTAAAACGATTTGTAAAAATGTTGAATTTTAAATTTTCTTGATTTTATAAGCCATTCAAATGCTGTTACTTCATTATCCTTACTCTGAATAGAAGAATAAAGTTTTGGGGGACTAAAATACCCAAAAATGACAAACTAAGACCATTTTAGACATTGCTAGGCATGTAATCTTGGAGCAATGAGACAGACTTTCGCTACCACTGACGTCAAGGGCAAAGCATCAGCTGAATTAATTGCATTCAGGACCAATATCCTGAGTGGGGCATAGCAAATGTGGAAACAGGTAGTTTCTTGGACCTAAAGTCATAAATTTTTTATTCTAAACTTCTATTTGATCGTGTTAGCTGTGTTCAAGGATTACTTCTATAGGAAAGATCTCTCCCATTTGTCAAGTATATAGGTCTTAACTGAGCATAACACTTCACTGAGCTGGCATTATGAAAGTTTCAATACATGTGAGTAGTTGAATGGTTTATTGGGGTGAGTGGTTGCTTTCATGTCACATGTTTCTAGCTCAAAGTCATAAGTGGTTTCAGCACTTACTCATGACTTTGTCAGCTGTGTGGTAGTCCTTCAACATAACATGTTAGTCTCTTGTCACATATCCATCTATAAGAAACTCAGGAACACCAATCACTGCTGCTGAAACCTCTTTTAAAGCCTATTTTTACCTTGGGGTTTCTTTCTATTTTTTTTCTCCCCTCTGACTTTCACTTCCTATATATCCATCATTCCAGATGTGTAAAGGTAGACAACTTGTAAAGGTAGACAAGCTTTTTGTCACAAATTGGTGTTGAGGCACCATTTCTAACCAGATTTACTTGGTGAAGCTATTCAGTTGAACTCAGGGCAGGCAGACCTGCTAGCACTGGGGCCAAGCACTGAAAATGAGGTTGAAACAGACTGTGAATTGCATTCTGGTGGCCAGGTGGTCTGTGCTAATATCTATGATGGCTAGGTCCCAGCAGGCAGTGAGGTTCATCTCAGCTAACTGTAGCTGTGTGAAGGTTTGGTACAAATAAGGCTTCTTCTGTTGTTAAGAGCATGAGGACCTCATGAAGGTGACTTATCCCCTGGCTTTGGGTGGGTAGGTACATGCCACCTGAGTCTTGATGCATCCCTTTGGATGCGGAGCACACAGGCAGGTAGGTGTGCTCACTAAAGCACAGTGTGGTCCTCCCTCATCAGATGCTTTTTGAAGGACAAACAACCTTTCATCCTTATATGATGATGATGATGTTTCTCATCTGGGGCCTTAAACAGTACTGTTGGTAATAAGCTCCTGAGTGTAATAAAGCTGAGTGATGGGAATCCATCATCTGACTTCATGGCTCTACTAGATATCCAGAGAAAGGCATTTTGAGTCAAGCAGCTCTGAGTTATTCCATTGCAGTCATCTTCATTACACGAGTAGAAGTATGATGAAGACAACAGATTTGCGTTGGATTGATATTAGTGATGCAGATTGTAATCTGAACCACAGGAATTTGGTGAGAAGAAACCCTAGACAGAGCTACAAAGCTAAATCTTCTGACTCAGGCATTGTACTTTAACTGCTATAAAATCCTCTCATGTGCCCCATGGAGTGCTTTTTGGAGGAGGGAAGGCAAACAAGCTGTTAAATACAGCTCTTAATATGAAGCAGCGAAATCTGAAACAACTTTAGGCAGAGAAGGCATGGGAAATACAAATCCAGCAGGTGCCATTCCATCAGTCCTAGGCAAGCGAAGGGTGCAGACAGCAGACAAGCTAATAAACTTTCCACGATTTCATCTGGGAGGATTAAGGAGTCCTGGCAATGGAGACTTGCGTATTGTGGTGTAATATTTTGCTAGAATAACTTGAGAGATCTGTGCCTGTTTTATATGGTAGACTGCTTTGCGGAGATGCTGCCTCGCTCAGAAACCTTAGCGCTATGTCACCGTGTGAAACAGCATGAAGGTGTCCCTGAGCACATGGACAGAGTTGTCCATATTATTGGATGGTTAAAAAGGTTGATGGCATCACTTTGGATGGGACCATCCATTTGTCTCCCATGTGATTCTTGAGTGTGTTTTACTGTGGGACAGGCACTTGTTTTACCACATTACCACGGCTCAGGGACCACTCCCAGCAGACCACTGGGAATGTTTTGGAAGGCAAACGGTTTTAATGGTACAGGTGCAGACTATTTCATGGCAGTTGGCTTCAGTCCCAGACAGTTCCCCTGAGCGTGTTTGTTTATTACCATAGATGTCACTGCTGCAGCTATGTTAACATGATGCTGTGCCATAGTTGATTAACATGCCCAGATAACCCAAGCAGAGTGGGACACTGGTGTAGCTACCTTGCATATGTGATTCAGAGATGTGACACAGCAGTGCTTCTTTCTGAAAGAAACAGGTTTACCATGGTTTCATATACACCATAACTCAGTAACTGCAAGTTGCACTAGCAGCTGCTTACTGGTATTCAGTGAGCTATTTCTCCTTGGGTATTTTGAGGCTCTGTATTAGTAAACAACACTGAGTAGTGCATGATGGTCTCAGAAGAGTGCTCAGGATCTTTTGTGCTCTTGATGGTCTTACTGTCTCTGATAATACACAGTCCTGATTCTTCAACAGTACTAATGGGAATCAAGGTCCCACATTTATCTCAAGCTTCTACATTCCTATTTTAATGTCTCTTGACATTTTCAGAACTCCTCTTTGCTGGTGGGGTGACCATTGAGCACAAATTCTTTGAGGACTGATTTGTCTTTTGACTGAGCAATAAGCCCTCCTTTTCAGTACCTCCCACTGCTTCAGTACCCTTTTTGATCATTTTTTTCCTCATTATGTGCCTATAAAGGGAACAGGCCTCCATTTGTTCAGTTTCTGTCCTGAATATCTCTTTCCTTTTAACTCTAATGTAACATCTACCAGAGGAAATAGCTTGCTGCAAGACTAAGTAACTGGTCTGGAACCTCTGAGTCCCAGTATGGCCCCAGTCTGTCACTATTAAAGCCCATGAGTACTATACTCTTGAGTTATCCTAATGGGAAAATCCTCTTCCAAGGGAACTGACAGAAGCCAATACTCAGGATGTTTAAAACAGGGATGGAAATAATGGGAAGGAACAAAACTGCTTGATATCCAGAGAGTCTGTGTGACTCAGGAAATGTTTATTTTGGTACTTAATTTTTCTAATGCATGATCTTTTCAAAAGGAATGTTTGTTGGGTATACTGGTCTAAAAAGCATAAAAGGCTTACAGAAACTTCAGAATCTAGTGTTCTAAATAACTGACTGTAAGGGGGAAAAAAACATTTTGTAAGCCACTTACCAGTTCATGTCATGAATCTGAATGGTTTATGCTAATGTTTTGAAAATATTAAGGATTTTTCTGACACTGCTATTTTTGTTCTTAAGGACTAGGTTCAAGACAAAGAAATTCTAAGAAAGAAAGGGGTCGGAGGGAGGAAAAAGGTGATTCAGGTTGGCCCTAAAAGCACATTAAGAGACTCATATTCATTCCGTTTGGTTTTAAGCATGTAGCTGAGGGTCCTACATTAGGAATGTGTTTTCTGTAGACTTCAGCTCTAAACAACAGCTAGGGAGAGACACACTTCAGACCTCTCTTTTTGTTGGCTTGCAGAGGGAGCTGAGGGAGGGTACAGTCCTTGATTTGGCATCTGAGGTTTACATGAGCTTTTGAGCTTAATTATCCTTTTTTTTTTTTAGTTCTGTGTATGTTAGTTATGCAACAAATGTGAATTAAATATTAGCTTGAACCATATTAGAATTACATGAAAACCCCAATACAATTCTCAAGCCTATTAAAATGTGTGCAATTAGTCTCCAACCACGCTGTTGTCTCCTCCTTTCTTGCTCCCCATCTATTTATTTTTCCTCTTGTCTCATTTTTCATGTTCTCCCTGTACATAGACTGCCACTTCGTCAGTTCAGGACTCATTAATTCTCCATGTCCTATGTGCCTGCAGCACTTTGGGATAATAAAATAACAGTGTGAAGTAATAGAAAGCTGCTTCTACTTGCAGTAAGCAAAAGGCAAAATGTTGTCTCACTTTTATCTAAAACCCAAGCAGTGCAGATTCATATTGAATTAGCCACCAACTGCTGAACACAGATACACTGAAGGACAGCCCCAGGCTGTTTTCAAACAGAAGTGCAGAATAAATGAATCCTTTCTTGGGATGCTTGGAGGCAGCTGGATGTATATTGCTTGCCTCTGGGCTTCTGAACAGTGACACATCACACAGTTTCACACCCTTCCAAATATAGATGGTGCCAAATGATACTAATGGGACTTGCTGCTCAAATACTGTGCAGCTTTATGGCCTGCACAGCACTACTTAGCCAGTCCCTCGGACCGTTTCCCTTGGTCTCTGCTCAGAACCAGACCAACACTGTGTACATGGCCTAGCAGTAGCAAGAAGGTCTTCTCTGCTCATGTTGTTATTGCTTCTGTCTTTGCCAGTTACGCAAGGGTCCTGGGGGAGGTGGATTGAGGAATAGGTTTTTGTTCATGGAGGAGGTGCTATGTAGCAGGTATATATGGAGTGACTGAGAGGGGTACTAATGACCTAATTCTGTGGTCTCTGCCATGTGTGACAAAGATGTTTCCTTGCTCCCTAGCACTATTGAAGTGGCTGGCGATACCGGACTTAGTAAAGAAGAGAGTGAGAGGGACCTGTAAGGCCCCATTGGCAACTCTCTCCCCAGCATTACAGACCTTTCTCAAAAGCTGCAATAGCCTCATGGTACTTGATGATACTGGAGGATTTTTTTTTTCACAAGTATTGGGAAAAATTCAGGTTGTGTGATCTTTCACTGGTCTGGCAGGTTCAGCAAGGGGGTAATTCCTCATGGTTTTTCTCACCTAAATCAGCAGTCTTAGCATCTGATTTGCAGAATACTGAGTGCTAAGCACACGGCTGCACAGGGCTATGAAGTATTTGGATGACTGTATTTGCTTTGTTTCTTTTGTAGAGATATGTCCATACTAAAATTGAAAGCAGCCACTATAGTTATGTGGGGTTGATGCCCATTATTCCCCTGGATGCCTGAGAGCCTAAAGTATGAAGTTATCCTGAGAATATGCTTAGATGGTATCTGTTTCCAGACAAATATACTGGGAGTCAAGGCTCACATGTTTTTTAATGTAAAGCAATATTGCAAACTTGATGCAAATATGTATATAAAACAAGCATTTAGGTTTGAATTCAAGAACTGTGTTACCGCTCCCCAGACAGTTTGTCTGTTACATTTAGGGCACTGCAGGGCATACACACAGGACGTTAATTGTGGCAGACAGCTCTGGTGAGTGGGGTCTGGTTTAGGGACCCAGTGAGTGGAGGAGTGGAGTCTGTGTGACTGTGATCTCCAAAACCACACACTCTGAATTCATAGGTAGGGCCTCAAAGTGGAAACGAATCGTTTTTTAAATATTCAGTGATGGCATTTTTGTTTTACCTTAGTATTTCTGAATCTTCAGGACATAAACGGGCCATGTTTTAATCAGCTCAGAAACGGGTTCTCAGGAGTTTGGAGTTATATGCAGGAGCAAAATTTTGTTGCACCAAATACTTAACTGCTTTGATTTTCTCATGGGTAATCCAGTATACACTGAAGTAGAACCAATGCATGTATGGTTTTACTGAGAGATGTCTTGAAAAGGAAAAGGGTTTCCTAAAACAAAAAGCTTTGTCATCTAAATGTTTATAATTTGGCACTCATTTTGTGTCTTCCCTGCCAATTGTGACCAAAGAACAATAAAAATTCTGCTCTTCAAATAGAGTTCTCTTAAAAAAAGAAAAAATCTGCAAAGCAGCATTTAGAGGACATAAGGAAGATGAGGAGCAGGGTCAAAACCTAGTACACTTTTGCTCCCAACCTGTCTCTGTAGCAGCCTATTTTTTTCCTTATAAAGTGCATTCTGAGCTTTAATATTTATTCCTGAAGTTAGGTAGCATGAATAGCCCTTAGACAAAAACCCTAGCCACTTTACTCACTCTATGTAGGTGTTTGCAAAGTTCATGTGAGATGTCAGTTTTTCTGAGCCATATTCAGGACCTGTTCTGGTTTTTGTCTTAGCACAAAAATAATGCTAAATGGATGTTAAACTATTTTAATATGCCACGTGACTTAGATTTGGTACATTTTTCATGATCTCTTAATATGGTCTAACTAAAATGTTTGTCTTGCAGGTCTGAGTACAGCCGTATGTCTTCTACTAGCAGTAAGTATAACTTTGATTTTTTTTTAAAGGGATTCTCATATTTTCTTTTATTCTGGTTGCTAATTTTAAATAATACCAACCTAGTGTTATGATGAAGTTCACTCTGACACAGTAAAGGCCCCATTCCTTCTCTTCTGGATCTGTGTCTAGAAACAATATAGAAAATTAAACTGATTGGATATTAATGACCAAAATTATGAGCCATGTGTAAAGTCATAAATAATGGAGCTCACAAGAATGCAAGAAAAATGAGAACAAAATCTATGCACCCTGTGTGGCCGGTGCAAATGGGTCCTCCAGCCAAATGAGTTTGCAGTGATGAATGTCACTAGAGCTGGGGGATGCAGGAATAATTGAACGCTTATTGTAAGCTGATGCCAAGGAAGGACTTGAGAGCAAAATGCTTCACGAAATATGTGAAGGATTCTTTGATTTCAAAGATTATGGATGCTCTAATAAGCATCACAGTCTTTCTAGATGTCTACAAAAGCCAGCTGAATTTCAGGTTATCTGACCGATAAAAGATGAATCCTGGTGCCTGGATTATCTTTTCCTTCTTTTTCAGCAATGCAATATCACAATTTTTTAAGGAACAAGGAGCACTTTTCAGTGCTCTCTCTGCACACTTCAACCATTTTCCTAGTTGTAGGACATACTGTATCCACAGCACTTTGAAATGTAATAATGCTTATTCAGGCACAGCTACTAGTATCTCTCTCTTGTCAAAAAGTCCAAGGTGATGCCTCTCTCCCTAATTCACACGTAGACCTGAGCTTTATTTATGACAAACAATCAGATCTAAAATTCACAGATGACAAATTGTGTTTTATAATCTGGATTTTTAAGCACCATGAAAATCAGAGGGGAAGTAAGCTGCCAGATTTTTCTCATTCACACATTCTGGCTGAAGTGTGGAGGGGGTTATTTTCCATCTTCCATGGTCTTCAGCAGAGGGCTTTTATTGATTTCAACAAGAGCTGGATCAGACAGTGTTCATAATGTCTGGCTCCTGAGCTGATGTGACTAGCAGGGAGCTCTCTGTCTTTCTTCCATCTGCTCAGTATGTGTGTGTGTGTGTCTGTCTGAGAAAGAGAGAATTTTGTGCATTTTTTTCCTAAATTCTGTTATTTAAATAGAATTCTGGATTACTGCTGCCAGACATAATTATTTTAATCCTGCGGCCAGACATAATTATTTTAATGATTGGGAGGCAATTCTGATAGTAAAAGCATATTGGATTTGACTGATTACACCAGATGTGTGCCCCACCACCCCCACAGCTCACGATTTTGGTTGATGGCTTCAGGAATACTCTGCCAGCTTCCTCCTCTTTCTGGGTGGTGACTTAGAGTTATTTGCCTAGTAGAAGTGCTTATTTAGCAGATAAGTACAGAAGACAAGGTGTAAATAAAGTATTTCTCATCTAAGGCTTTGTTTTTAATCCCTTACCAACTTTGCATGACTGCTGCACATTTTACAAATAAAGGTGACATTTAAAGGTAACAGAAATTACAGTTTTAAGTCTTTGTTCTTATTAAACAAGCTGTTTGTAAGGATAATTTTTGGTTGTGTGACAGCTACAGTGTGTCATGTTAAATGTGGTCACCTCAGTGTCTTGATAGCCACGGCTGTCCAGGATATGTGGAAATTACAGTTGAATTTCAACACAGTAATTTGTCAGCACAAGGAGATATTATCATTCCAGCAAAGACACAAAAGTTCAAGAGATGGGACAGTCTCCTTCTTTCTCTTTTCTGCTTCCAAGGCAAATTATATTGGTACAGCTTCACAAGTACCAGTGTTTAATTTATCCTTTTGTGGGGTTTGTGTGGTAGGTCTGGTCAGACAGTGCAGGAATTACAGAAACAGCTACATAAAAGTATTTCGGTAAAATAGAAATGCTTTCATGTTGGAGGCTGGCAGTCAGGGGGTGCATAATTCATTTGAAGAAAAGAGTATTGGGGAAGAGATATTAGGAAAAAAGGTGATTTGGCCATTTTAATTTATTTGGGGAAAAGATTTGCTAAGTGGTATCATTCATAGTCCAAAAAGCAGCCTAATCAGTGATACTGTTAGGCCTTAACATAATACAAATTAAGCTGTTGTGAATTAGAAAGCAAAGAATCTCCATTACCTACAGCTGCTTCAGCAGAAGCTCCTGTTCTAATGAAGTGGAGTTTATCTGAACCAGAAGGATTACAGACTAATTTGGTTTTACAGGAGTCTTACTTGGTGGTACCAGTGAAGCTCCAATTTCAGTGTTTAATAAATGAATAATCTTTTAAATTTCTGGATGAATTCCACAGGACAACAGTTTTCTACTGACATGTCAAGAAAAGGATAAGAAAGGTTTAGCAGGTGAATTAACTACAGCTGCCTCTATCACTTGCTGCGATGACAGCAGCTGAACAAACTGCAGGACTTTGCACCAATGCAAAAGTATACAGGAACCCTAGACACCCCCCCAAGTCAGAAGTAAAATCTTATTGGCTGCTAGATGGCAACGGAAGGATCATTCTGTCATATGTGTTATTTCTAGTACTTTTTTTCCCCTATGCATATGGCAGCAGTTATCGTGGGCAATGCAGCACTTCAGCACTTCAAAGCCCTGCCTGGTGAGTTGGTTGGACCTTGGGTCTTATTCAGCATCCCAATCCTTTTCTTTGCCCTTGTATTCCAGCTTTGGGTAACCCAAAAATGCTTTTTACTGGCAGCATCCATCTAACATTTGTGGTTTTGTGCAGTGAGTACTTTGGGAAAAAAGAGTGCCCAAGTTTGGAGAGTGTGTTTATTTCTGCAAGAAAATGCAGCAGTTATCTGCTGTGCAGGCTCTGGCTGTTGTCAGGGTGACTGTGTGCGCCACTTTGTCTGTTCTTACTGAGCAGAGTAAATAGGCCACTCAAACCTGTCTGCTGGATGCTGAGTTTTGAGTTATTACAGCTTTGAAAGGTTCACGAGAGTGATCTGAAGAAAGAGAAGTGCTAAATTAATTTTGACATTGTTTTCTCTGAATCGTGGCGTGTAGAACCACTTTTCCCTTTGTTCTCTAGCAGGAGGTATCCTTTGTTTTATTAAGATATTTTGCTCACTGGTGTGCTCCTTATTATTCTAGGAAATGTATCAAGCTTCTTTTTGCTCATATTTTCAATTACCTTTTCAATTATGGTTTTCAATTACCATCAGGGACCCCTAATCCTATATGAGAGGGAATTGTGCTAGACACTTTACACACAGAGAAGAGACCTTTACCCAAAATACTTAATACCAAAATATAAAGACCATAGGTGGCATATGGATACAGACCCTTGAAATCACAAATAAATAGTTAATTAGTCTTGGTCAGCACAATAAGCAATAGTCTCTGCACATCAACATTTTAATTATCTTCAAATTGCTTTGAGATGTGTTTCAGGGATGATTTTCGACAAGGGAGGAGGAATTTGGTGGGGGCTGCTTATTTATTCCTTTACATAATCTTTTCATTTATGATAATGGATCTTCAGAAAGACCCAAACAAGAAGTGGGCATTTTGAAGTGAGACTTTTGTGATTTGTAACATTTGAAATATCCCATATCTAGTCAGCTCTGGAGCCAGTTTAACCAGGTCATCTCAGAAATAATTGTGGAAGCGAGTGATTTATTTTTGTCCCCTGACATTTTTCAGCTAGGCAATCAGTAGGGAGCTGCCTGGATACACATTTGTACTGTACCAGCTAAATCATTAAATGAAACATAAAACTGTCCCTATGGGATAAGATGCAAGTTTGTGGCAGATTTTAGAGCACTTGAGATGGTAAAAATGCTGTAGCGCGCAGTGGTTCATGATGTGCTTCTCAGTGAGGTAAAGGGCTTGTCACTCACCTGCTTTGTAGTTGGAAAGCTGGTAATTTGCCTTGCCCTGCTTCCCTGCCTTTCATTTACCAGCTGGGAAATTATTCAGTCCTTCAAGGATGTTTTTAGATTGTTCATATTCTTCCATGATAAACCCAAGAGCTGGCATATTAAAATATTATGTCTGTGTTGTACAAACTTCCCAAACCCATGGAGTTTCACCCACTTTCAGGTTCTAAAAATTAAGTGCAAGACAGTTTCTTTTGGCAGATTTACAAATACGTGGGTTACTGAGCATGTTTCCTTTCAATAATTTTTTTTGTTTGGTGTTATATTCCTATGCTAATATAACTTCCAATCTTTGTTTTGGGATTTGGTCAATGTTTTGCCAGTGTCATCTGCATCAGCTCTGTGGGCTGGTTTTGGACTCTATTTTCTCTACAAGTGGAAAGAGTCTTTATGTGCAAAACTTGCAGTCTTTATGGAGGGCTGGTAAGGGTAAGGTTTTTCTTATTCTTGATTCCAGAGGCAGGGTGAGGTGTATCTTACCTTCATGCACTGGCTGTGTATTGAAATAGGCTGCCCTAATGGCACTTTGGATGGTAGATTTTATTTCCTGAGTGCTGTCCGCTCCTTGTGCTGGATCTGGCCATGGGGAATGGGAAATCACCAGCGCAACTATACTTACTGTTTATGAAAAGCCCCTTGAAACCTAGTGTTTGTGTATGTACCCTGAACAAGTCAAAGGCGTCCTTTTTCTTTCAGGCTTACTCCTTGTCTTTTTTATGGCATGTAGTCAAGTGACAATATTCAAATAAGGTAACAGTTAGCACTGTCCTGAATTTGAGGCAAACCTGTGTTTTCTTGAAGCTGCATTACCTTCTTCTGATTCAGTGCTTGTAATTATCTGCCCTCATTTTAAGTAACTGTGTTTACTCTGAAGCCAGCTGTGATGTCAAGGCCTCATTAGAAGTAGAAATTGCATATTTGTGGACCCAAGGACCCATTAAAAGCTACTCTGATGCCAGTGTAGTCCATCAGGTAGGTTGCAAGGGGTGAGTGTTAGGCCACCTGCCCATCCGTGCTTAGAGCTCTCCAAGGCACTGTTACATGACTGTTTTCACACCATTTCCATACCATGTGCGTGTAACAATATACTGCCTCTCTCTTCTGCTCTTTCTCTTTGGCTCTTTTTCTCTTCTCCTCCCAACCCTCAGCATCTGCTTCTTGATGTTAACTGGCAAGAATCTTCCTCTTCCCTGTCTGAGTTATTAGATTGCAAGTATTGTTGGAAGGAAATGTGAAGAGGAAAATGTGGCCTTGAATAAAAGAGAATATAGAGCTAGCCTGAGCAATTTATAGAGGAGAGCAAAGTCGGTGTCTCCAGAAGTTCTCCCATTTCTAATTCTTGAGAATTTTTGTTACCAAACACTCCAGAGACCAAGGGGTCACCTCTGTCGAAATGGGCACTAGTGGAGCTTTTCACAAAAAGACAAAGAGGTAACCTTCCTGGTTACAGAAACAGTGAATTACAGGAATGTAAGGATCTGCAGTATTATGAAGATGTATAGGTGCCTTGTAACAACAGTATATGGAGAAATGGCTTCCGGTTACTTGTGTATCGTTTAAAAATCTGCCTGCCTTCAGTTTAACTGTTAAAGGTGATGAAAAATAACCAGGAGCAGGAAGGGGGCTAGGTTTGATTTGGGCTTTTAAAAACCTGTCACAAAGCTACAGTTCCAAAATACAGTTGCCTACTGTAAGTTAGGTTAATCCAAATCAGTTCTGACCCAGGCACTGCTGGGCTGGGTATCTTCTGTTTCTCCAAACAATGTAATTTAATAAGTGTAAAGATATAATTATATTATTTTACTGCAATACAAAGATATGTTGTGGTATATTGTTTATGTCTAAAGAGAACTGAGATGCTTTTACAATGGCTGGCAACAAGCTGTATTAAATACAATTGTAAAAACAATTTAGAGTGGGCTTGCCAGCATCATGTTGCATTTCCAGAAGGTGTTATTATAAAAGCAAGACTTAGTGAAGTATGAGGAATAATGAAAGAGGAAATTGAACCTAAATCATTTAGAGCTCTTAGCCTGCGGCGTCTGACAATATTGCAAATTCAGGTGGTTTGTATAGCAGTGAAATCTGAAGTGTCGGCTTCTGTGGAAAATACAGTGAGCATATTTTGCATATCTTGCTTGGCCAATGTTATGCTGCTAGAGGTAAAGAGCAATGCTGTTTTGCACCGAGGATGTGTGAAGCAAGAAAATGCCATTGCTACATGCCACCTAGAAGTCGTTGGTTTATGTAGCTGTTTATCATCAAATTCTAAACACTGAAGGAGCAAACACTTGTGTAAAGCATAGAAAAGTATAATACTGAACCACAGAAAGTTGGGGTTGGAAGGCATCTCTGGAGATTGCCTAATCCAAGCCCTCTGCTGAAAGCAGGGGCAGTGAGAGCAGGTTGCTCAGGGCAATGACCCATTGTGTTTTGAATATCCCCACAGCCTCTCTGGGCAACCTCTTCTAGTGAGTGACCACCACAATGAAAAGTTTTTTTCATATGTTTAAACAGAATTTCCTGTATGTCAGTTTGAATCATCCAGAGCAACATCAGCAGGCCCTGTTGCTCTCCAGTCTCTAACTCCCCCGCTCAGCTGCATAATTTTTAATCAACCTCTTCCTGGTTTGCTGGTATTTAATCACACAGTACCATTCCCCCTTCCAGCCCCACCAACATCCCAGTCTCATCCACACATATCCACATATGATACATCCTGATTTTTAGGAGCTGTAAATGCACCCTTGGCTATGACAGGAATGGCATGGAGTTGTCACTGCTGCTAAGCACCTTTGCCTGGAAACCATGCTGGAGCTGTTGAATTAACCTTGTTATTTGCACTTTTACCTTTCAAGAAGCTGAGGTTAGGATGCTGTTTTAGTAGGGAGATAGCATGTTGAGGTTGGTCTTACTGCACATGGTTATTTAGAAGCATAAGGAGTAGAGAGGAAACATGCCCTTTAAGATATGACTAACGAAGGCCAGTGGCCTGAGAGAGAAGACAGATAAAAATGAGGCACAGTCACGTGTAAGGATGTGCACAAATGAATGTGTAACTGTGCTTGAAATAAAATCTAGATTTCATTTTTGTATGCCAAGTGTGTGGCATTAGCCACAAGCATGCTCTTCCCTTGTAAAGACTGAAGTTCCTGTTTAAATGTACCCATGTATCTCTGTTCTTCATTAAAATGAGAGTTTCACTCTTTGGGATCACACCAAACTCTGTGTCCCAGGGTTAAATTACTTCTTACTGGCTTAGTGCTGGCTTTGGATTTTTGTGTCAAGTGGGTAAAAGTGTACCCTAAACAGTTACCGGACCAGAGCTATCAAAACTCTGGTTTTGTTGTTCTGTGTTTCATTTTCTGACCACATCCAGTCAGGTTTTTATGTTGTCATATAGATACAGCAGATATTTTTTAATAACTAGTCTAGTTTATAATAATAATTCCTGTAGGAATGACAATCTGAATGTTTTTTCTAGCTCATTTTTTAAGCATGCATAGTCGTAATCAAAACCACATAAGCAAATATTTCTTTTGTGATTATCAAGCATGATCCAGAAGCATAGGAAATATTTGATAGACACTGAGCTGTCAAGTACCACACAATTCTAGTAAAAATTTACAGGAAAGATTATAGAGAAAGTCACATTGAATTAGGTGATGTGGGTTGAATTTGCCTCTGTGGAAGTGTTACATCTGCTGTCCCAGAAAACCACAAGGAACTAGGCAGCTATTTAGTGAATCTTTTACCTTAAGCAAGGGATTGCAGGACAGATTGTGGCACTCCAAGTTCAGCTGACACAGTGATGAGGATAATTTGGAAATTGTTGAGGCGTCTGTCTCAATTGTTAAAGCCCAAAGAGGGAAGCTAAAGAAATAAATCTGTCCCCTGGCAACTCCTGACTCAGGCACTAGTTGTGGCAGAACTTTGACTCACTGAGTCAAGCAGCAGAACGCTTGTGAAGGCTGAAGCTGTTAAGGCAGTTTCTACTAAATGAGTGCTGTTTTGAGAATGCCAACAATTAACTTTCTCACTTTATGGCTGCGGTACCTTATCAAGGTGTATTTTCTTTAATTTAGATTTTACATAAATAAAATTTATTTACGCAAGCTCAGTGGGGAACTGGGACATTTGGTAATCGGTGCTTGCCACATTTTGAGCAGTAGATGTCTGCTGCCTGCTTCATTTTTGTTGGTACCACATATTTGCTGATTAATAGTTTAGGGAAAAAATCTTGTATTTGTAATGTCTAAAAGGTTCATTAAATAATTACCAGGTGACTCTTGGCTGCAACCATATGGGATGAGGATGAAGCACC
Source organism: Nestor notabilis (assembly GCF_000696875.1). Lineage (NCBI taxonomy): Eukaryota > Metazoa > Chordata > Aves > Psittaciformes > Psittacidae > Nestor > Nestor notabilis. The sequence goes on from NW_009918633.1 coordinate 17,299, forward strand.
AACAACAAAGCATGTTTTCTATTGCTGCTTCTTTTTTCCACCGGCTGATATGGAGTAGGTCTTTTGAACCACATTCTGCTGTTGGCTGAAAGGATTATGAGATTCAAAATACTTTTCCACTTCTGTAGATTCCAAATAGTTCCTCTGCTGTGATGATAATATTGTTGATTGATTGCCTACAGAGACACAAACATGGCAATGCTTGACCATGTCTCAGGGTTTCATACCATATTTTATTTAAATGCGTCTTGAGCGTAGATGCTTTATTGTGGCTTCTGCCTTCTCTCTGGCTGGGTTTCCCTGTCGCCTCTTTGTGATACCAGGAAGGTTTATACAAAAGCACAAATTGACTAAAATAAGAGGTCTGCCTGAAAACTAATATTTTTAGCCAGATCAGTTCTCTGACTGCTACCAGAAGGCACAATCCTCATTACTCCTTGTCTGAGGGCTTCTTTTCAGTCTACTCAGAAAGCTGCTTCAACTTGCATCTAGATCTGACACATGGGAAGCACTGGAAACACTTAGCTGGGAATAGTAAGGGGAAGAGTGCCAGCAGTGAAGTCTTAAATTGTCTTAAGCCCATCATAAAATCACACTCTCAGTTAACTAGAGTACATTGTGTGAGGTATGGAGCTCATTGCTGGACCACATTTGTAAGCTGCTCAAGTGTACAGCACTTCTTGGGTATTTTTAAGGCAATGTTCTTTCTGCCCTTTCATAAAAACCCTATTTTTGAGAATCTCAGCTTTACATAGCAGTCAGATTTTAAGAAAATACGGTGCCTGCAATCAAAGGACTTTGAACAGTGTGGTGTTGGATGCAGTTTGAATGCTGACACGTATTGTGCAGCTTTTGATTTACTGGTGATTGCTGACGGGAGTTTTACTGAATTACTACACACTGCAACTGTGTACAGAGTCTGATACTAATACCGAAGATCAGTGTCTGGGTTCTTGCCAAGTACAGCAATCTGTATCTTTCTTTAGGAAAATGTTATGATTGGGGAAGACACACATCTCTGCAAAGCTTTATCCACATTATACAAACTGTATGAAATAACAATAAAACAAATCAACATGATAGTTGATCATTGATAATTAATTCACCTTCCCTGTATTTCTCCAATAGACTGAATTTAGCAACAATGTAGGCAGTTAATCAAGTCCCATGTCTTACGCTGATGACCCACACCCATTTGTGCCAGTAGCATCACCAAAATCACTGTGGCAAATCCTGTGACCAGCAGGTCATTATTGTGCTTCAGTTCCCTACTCAAGGGGTTCTAATCATTGTTTCTTCTTGTGTGTTTCTGAAATACATAGAATGGCAATTGCCAGCGCTTTTCCACAGATAAGCAGTATTTTTAGGGTATCAAAAAATTTTTCCATGCTGTTTCTTTTATAGGTATTTGGTCTCCTGTGAGAATTATCCTCTGTGTGATATTCGAGACCTTGTATCGGCAAAGAGAGGTAGATTGTGACTTTTGAGTGAAGGTAGTTTTCAGATGCCACAAATCACGTGAATCTCTTCTGCATCACGGACACATGTACAGACTGAGACACCAAGACAGCTCTCGAATTGTGGTGAACTCTATGGCAGGGAAGAGGGGAAATGAGAGTAACTGACATTCAGTAGAATATCCCTGAAGGGGTAGGAGTACCCCAACACTTCACTTTTCCACAAGTTAGTAGCTAAATCTGTAAGTGAAGAGAGTATTGAAGTAAGACTTCATTGCTTTCAAGAGTATAAATAGATTATTTAAAAAAAACCAAACTGAAATTCTGATAATTTCTCACACTGCTATTGCCAATGTAACATATGGTGTCAGCAGCATATTTTGAGGAAGGAGAACACCAGGTTGCAAGAGCACCATGCAACAAGAGTAAAGAACTCATAGAGAAGACTGCAGCATTGGCAGAATAATCCTTATCTGGGTAGGGTGTTTGTGATGAATTGCCAAGACATTTGCTTGCTTGTAACCAAGGTGTGAAAGCACCCACTGTGGGTTCCTACAGTTTGTCTGTGTGAAGATCCCATACACAGAGTTCTCAGAGTTGGGCTCTTTCTTTGCTGGGTGTTTAATATACAGTAAAGCACAGCCTCTTCTTTGACATGCCTGCAGGCTCCATAAAGTTTTGGTAGAAGACACAGACACAGCAAGAAATCTGTAGTGTCAGGGACATGGGATTACACAGCCAGAAACACAATGTGGCACTCCCATCCCTTTTTTAGCCTGTTTTTGAAGGGAAAGCTGATGTGACTGTGTGCCATCATTCTTCACAGAGACACCAACTTCCCACAGGTTTCATCAGAACCGGATAAAAGGAAGTGGGACAAACTTTTGTCTCCATGGAGGAAAAAGGCTGTAAAGTGAGTTCAAGCTACCTCTTCTCCTAACCTGCAGCTGGACAGTCAGCCCACAGGTGACTTTACACACAGTGTGAACAGTTTCTTGTCTGCCAGGTAGTTAGGAGATAAGTGAGAAAGCTGCAGTACTGTGAATGAGGAGATGAGGGAAATAGATGTCTGTGACCTAAGAAGTCCTGGACTTTTTGGTTTACTACAAGAAGTCAGAAGCCTGACTAAAGAAGTCAAAGGATTTGGTTGTGGAGGATGTAATGGAAGACATGACAATCACGTAGTTCAAAAGCATTTATTCCATCACAAAAGCATGTCTCGTGTTGACAAAGTGGTACAGCAAGATAAGATACTAGAACAAGGACGATCTCCAGGATAAACATGTACACACACAAAACTTTCCCTCCAATTTTAGTTGCATGGCTGAGGGGCCCAAGATGGAAGTGGAGTTACTTGGTTCCCACTACACCTGTGGACAGGGGAGAGGCTGGGCCTTATCTGATGTTTGATTATGTCTCTCCCAATGGACTACAAAAAGAGCCCAGGATAGCCAGCCTTCTGCGAGAGGGACATTTGCCAGGTACCTAATTTTCAATGGGATGACTCTGGTCCGCAGTGGTTATGTTTCCTGTAAAGAAGATGGGGGTCATACGGTTCTGAAAGCAAGCTGAGGTGGCAATCTTGGCACCATAGCCATATGACTACAAACAGGAGAGCAAGTGTCAGGGTGCAGTTGCATGATCAGCTTAACATGCGTAGCTACAAAAGTACCCGCGCCAACAACATAAGGGAGTGAACAGGAGTGCATGGAGTGAGATGGTCCCTTTCAACAGCAGCTTAAGCTGACCATGTAAGCTTACCCTTAGGCAGGTCAGGGGAACGTAGCTGATGGGGGAGGGATGAGAATTCACACTGTGCTATTGCATAGTGGGGAGTTTCAGCAATTGCTGCACCGTCTAACACAGAAGGTAACACATGGTGAGATCTGCCATTGCCTTTGCTTGATCATGCAGGGCCTCTGTGAGCATTAAGTATTACTTTTTGATAAGATTCATTCCCACAGGGTTGGCCACATGCTGTACACGAAGGGCAATGACACTATGTAAGAGTGTTCATATTAATGTACCAGAGAAAGCTTTTTATCTCCATCAGGCAGGTAATGGGCTTAATTTTCCAGCTTTATTTTTGCTTAATACTACAACTAGATAACAGTACAGAGAGATTGTATCATGTACCCATCTGGAGGAGCATTTTGCTATGCTTGTTAGTATGCTGGTCTGCTGTGCATTGTCTATACTACCTTAGTATGGATGAAGGTGTGAGCACTCTGGCACCACTATCTCCATTAGAGAACACTCAGCCGCAGTTCCACAGGAAAATGCTGTTTTGATGGGAGAGTGAAAGAGCCTGTCACCGTGCCATGCAGAATATCCCCTTTCTTACTGCTTCTGAACATCCTTCATGAGCTTGAGGTGGTGTGCAAAGCGGGGCATGCTGAGAAGCACATTATCCTCCAGCCCTGCATTTGTCAGATACCATTAAACAGCAGGAAAAGAGAATGGAGGAGGTGGTGAACCTGTCACATCCTGCTTGTTCAAAAGATTATTGATGATGCATAATTCATCAGAGCATGACCTAGCAGTGGGTTCTGCTGCCAGAGGTGTCCAGTTGCTACTTCTGTTGCAGCTGCCCATAAAATGATGCTCCTTGTTTATGAAAATAACCTCTGTCTTTCTGTCTGCTCATGAGCCTTTCAATTAGTACATCTAAACCAGTCAGTCTTGCCTTGGACTCAGATAAAATGTGAAGGTCCTGCTCAGTGAGAAATGCTATCATCTTAACATTTCTTTGTGTTTTGGAATAGGACTGAAATAGGGAAATGTTAACATTTTCTTTGCAAGAGAAATCTTGGGAAGTTTCCTTTATGAAATATTGTAGTGCTTTTTTTCTGACATTATTTATACAGTGAATTCATTCCCACAGTTAAAATATTTTTATTTATTAACAATGAACAAAATACGGTCTGTAATGTTCGGTTTGAATTATTTCGGTATTCCCTGATAGCAATTATTTCCTGAAAATTAAGTAGAAATGGGAGCTGCAGTTCAGGTGCTTGGTGCATTCGCTCTGACCCTCTCCTATTGCCTGATTTACATCTCCTGTAGTGCATCATGCAGTTTGGTCACATGAAATGTGAAATCTTACTGCCTGATGCAGTGATAAAGAAAGCTAGTCTGTATGGTTTAAGACTGGTTCAGGCACTGGTTCCCATGAAGCAGCCTGCCACAGCAAGAAAATGGAAGTTGGTATGCAAGTCAGCTAAAAAAATACTGATGTCAATGTACTGATGTAGGTTGAATACTTCCTTTGAGTTTCCCAGATAGAAGATTAAATATGTAGGTGGCTGGAAAATTGAAAATATCAGCAGATTTTGGAAAGCCACTTTCCCATGCACAAATTGGAGCTGGGATCCAGTCTGCCCAAAATCTCTCTTCGCCATACGCTCTGTCCTAGCTCACATGCTTACCAGGTTTGCCTAACCCCGTGTGTAAAATGCAAGAGGGAGACTTCTCTAACCTAGGGCTATTCAGGTGGCATGGGAGAAGACTGCTCATTTCTTCTAGCAACATTTTGCTCCTTATCTGGTTTAATGTAAAATGCATATATACTCCTGGGAGAATGAGTTGTAGCTGCAGTTCCCTGTACCTCCAGATGAGCCCAGCTGCTTCCCAACTGGTAGGGTTGCTGACCTGAAATGACACCTGCTTGTGCCTGCTTTGGGCCAGGAGCTCTGCCTTCCTGGCCAGCTGCAGCAAGGATGGTATTACCAGATACTGGAATCCTTACTCACCTCTCAGGGGTGGTGGCTGAAGGGAGCAGAGCACTTGATCCACTGCTTCCCACTTCACCCTGGTGTCACCAGATCACCACTGTTGTCATAGCCCTCTTGCTAGGCACCTCTGGCCGGGGGAGGACTGGGCAGCTTTAGATGCCATGACAGTTGTCTTCTGAAGGCACCACTGTTCCCTACAGAGTAAGGGGAGGGAAAAAAAGTATTGGGAATGCAAGATCATCCTCTGCAGGTTTTTCAGAGACAGCAGCCTAGCAGGGAACATAGGCAACCAGGCTAGACAGACAGGTACCTGTCCTGCCTGGCCTCAGGACAAACCAGCTTGAATTTCAGTGAAGTCATACGAAATGAGGCAGCTGCCGCAGACAAACATGACAGCACCCATTGCTTTCTGCCAGATTATCTTTCTGATTAAAAGATCCTGTTTTCCCAAGCAGGGAAAACAGGGGAGGAAGAACCACAGGGTAAGGCTGATATTCTGCTTTACAGGGTTTTCTGTTTTCCCCACTCAGCAATATTGCATCAGTGACAAAATAAAAACAATATGTAGAGAAGGACACATCCAAAGCCCTATCATAAAATGCCCAGCCACCTTCTGCTCCCAGCTTTAGGATCATCAAGTGTGACAGCCCTGCAGCGTTTGGGCTCACAGTTTGATTTAACCTCTCCTGGGTTGTTAATACTGACTAACAGAGGAGTAGAAAATTTAGAATTGTAAAATACTCTTTCAATCCTGGTAGCAATTACCTCTTAGCAATGTTAGTGCTTTGCCAACGCAAAGAGAACTAATCCCCTTCTGTCATAGGACAGAAAAAAATGTAAAAGCTGTGAGAACTGTGGAGCTTATTTTCAAATAGATGCCTCAGCATTTTGATATTTTCTGTGGGATTAACTAGTAACACAGGAAGGCTAATACATATGCAGAGCTTTCGTTTGCTTCTGTGACAATTTGCCACGGGCAAATTGAACTGTGTAATGAGAAATGGTGTCGTTTCCCCCCTTCCTTGTCGGTTGAAGCAAAAAGACTTGTTAGTAACATAGAAACAATTTGCAACTTATCATCACTTCAGGGGAAGTTTCTCTTAGGTCCTTGCCTCATATTTCTGCTTTTCTTATGTTTCTCATTTTCTTACCAAAACAGAAAAAGGCTGCCATTTTATAAGCACAGAAGCCACATAATGAAAGGTGTTAGTGTTGCAGTAAAAGCATCTTTACTAACATAAAATACATACTGAAGCTTTTTCTGTACTGATTTGTTACACTTTTTCCCCTTCATAATGGTTGCTTCTAGCTCAAAAAAAAAAGGTGATTTGCTCTGCTGTACATATAACCCTAGCTCCTAAGGATGTGCTATGCTCTGGTGCTCTGCTGAGACTGGCTCTGCAAGCATCTGGTACTGGTGGGCACAGGCAGTGATGGATGCAGAATACTAATGCTGGGTCTGGCTCCCACAGGGCTCCACTTTTGAAAGATGCTTTAGCCATTCAGTGTCCATGCACCATGCTGAGCAACAGGAGGGTAGAAAAGCCATGCTCAGGGACTCTTTTTCTCAATGCAGAGCAAGCCGACAGATATGACGGCTCTTTGCTTCACACTTTTGTGCTTAGGCTTCTTTCAGAGCTGCAGTCATTTATATGCACAAATATCAAGTCTGTCACTTGTTGCAGGCTTTGATAGCATTTGTGTAACAAAGGAATCAGAGAGAGAAAAGAGTGGAACATCTTCCATTCCAGCCTTGGAAAATGAATGACTGCATAGCTATAGCAATTGCTTGCTTTCTGGTTTTATTAGATCGCTGTCCTCTGCAATTTGTTTCCCTTCCTGTCCTGCTGTCCTGCGTAAGGGACCGTGAGAAGACCTCCCCATACACCCCCTTTTTCTTTCTTCCACACTTTGACTATCCACAGGGAATATCTCAAAGAATTACCTACCAGTAACAATTGCCACAGTAAAGCTTCTTGCTGTATAATGACACAGATCATTTTTTCTTCATTTTTTTTCTTCCATTAACCATCTGACAAAGTCATTTCACATCACCCATTTCATGCAGAGATACAAGAACTCTGATGTAACTGTATTTTTATTATCTACTTGCTTTTTCTATATCTGCCCAAGGCAAAATGCTTGCTGTTTGCTCTGCATGCCATATCTTTCTGCAGTTTCTAAACTGAGGCTGATGGTATGTTTACCAGTCATCTCTGGAAACCTGTGCAGTTGCATCTAGCTTTGCTCTGGATCTTGCAGCTATTCTGTATTGAAAGACAACTAAAATACACTACTTGTGTAATGCTGCTTTTCCATTAAAACAATTGCTGAATTATCACAGGAATGTTATTCTGATGCCAGGAAGGAGGAGGGAGAGGTTCATACTGATTGCCAATAGCAGGGGAAACAGCCTGCGAGACAATCCCCCTATAAAATGTGGTCTGCACAATGAAAAGCCTGGGAAGCCTTTCTAAGGCTTTACGCATTTAGGCTTTGTGCCCAGGCTCAGGGTCTCAGACATGGAGGTGGTTTCAGAACACCACACAGGGGAAACAACTTCAGAAAAAATATCCAGATTACCTGGATAATTTATTAAGCTGTTTTGGGCATCCATTCACATGCAACTTTATTGCTATGACACTCCAGCAGAACAGAAGTGACAATTTCTCCCCTGCCCTCCAACCAGCTGTTGCTCTGCTTCTGACCTATCAAAGAGGTTTCAGGGACAGCAACAGATAGAATCCCTGTGAACATTCCCAAGGCTAACTAGTGGGTTCTTTTTCTCCCCTGAGTAAGTGTAATTTTTTGTGCTTCCTGTTCTTACCAGTCTTCCCTAATCTTATAAAAGCCTTATAGTCTTGATGGTCTGAAGATATAAACAGTGAAGGATTTGTAGAGACAAGTAATATATTTTCCTGAAGAAGGACTTGTGTGCCTGAAGGGTTGTCTGATTTTTTTTCCCAACTGTATCAGTTGGTCTAATAAAAGATATTACCTCTCCCTACAAACTTTGCCTTACTTATTAAATAGTTGCCTCCAGGACACAGAACACTCTTAACTGGGTGGAAAACTCCATCGTCAAGGTGATAGAGCAGAGTTCAGTGGTGTGATTTCCATGCCCAGAGCCAATTGGCACATACTAAACCAAGGTGGGATGAACACTGTCCACCCTGATCATTCCACACATCATTAGTGTCCCTTCCTCCCTGACTCTACGCCAGTATTTTTGTCTTTTCTACCTCTCAGCTGTGTGGAGCAGCTCTTTTCTAACACAGAAGCACACACTGGTTAACGTCTTCTGGATGCTACCTAAGTAGAAAGAGCAGCTTTTATGGTATGCTTGATGAAACTTCTGTCTTCTCACTATTTTCTTGGTTGCCATGTCTCTGCACATTATTTTTAGTTTGAGCTTCGAGGTGAGCTTGAAAGACCTGGAAAAAAAGTCTGGTGTGACCATGTTGACCTTTTCTGCTTTAAGCATCATGTAAATGTTGACAATTTGCCTTCAAATCTTAAAGGCTATTTTTCTTTTTATCCTCTCAGGTGAACTCTCGGTGGAAGGTATACAAGACCCATTCCTTGTTAGTGTACATATTATCACAGACCCAGGTGAATCCAAGACTCTTCAGCAAGCCATTGATAAGCTTCTAGCCTGGATCCATCCAGACCTCCAGCTGTTTCGAGTCTCAGAAAGACGAGCACCCAAGAAGCACAGGAAGCCAGGTAAGGCTGGTGTTTCTCAGCCAGCCCTTGCCATCATTCTGTTTCTGCAGGAAGAATATGGAGAAGAACCAATCTTGCAGCTCCACAAAACCTTTCAGCGGCCACCTTGGCATTACCACCACACAGAGCAAGTGCATGGGAAGTTCCTCCCTTACATGCCATGCAGCCAAGACTTTTACACTCTGGCTCCAGAGACTCCTCTGTGGGCCATTCGCCCAGTGCACTACGGGAAAGAAATCATCCGCTTCACTATATACTGCAGGAGTGAAAACTTTGCTGACATTTTGAAGTTGTACGAGTTAATACTGAAAAGACCAGTATGTCAGAAAAAAGCAGATTTCTGTGTTTTTCCTGTCTATTCAAACGTGGAAATAGACATTCAGTTTTCTTTAAAAAAGCTTCCAAAGGGCCAGGTGCCAATGCCAACAGAGTCAGCGGTGCTGGAGTTCAGAGTAAAAGATGTGGGGCAGCTTGTGCCTCTCTTGCCCAACCCTTGCAGCCCCATCAGTGAAGGCAGATGGCAGACAGAAGACCACGATGGAAATAGGATCCTTTTGCAGGTAAGTCCAGCACACAGGGGGAAAAAAACCGCATTTATTGGTTTTGTGCAGGAAAGCTTAACTGCAGTGGCAGCCACAAAAGAAGGCTTTTTTTGGTTTTAGTTTACCCTAGGAGAAAGAGCCAGGAAAGCACCACTAAGGAAGAACTTGAAACCTCTTTCTCTGTGTGTAAAATCAGGAAAGAAGTGATGATACTATCCAGATATCAGCCAACCTCAGTTTATGCAAAGAGTGATGTGAGATGAGGTAGCTGTTTAAAAGAATGAGGAGAGAAGGAATTATGAGCCCCAGTGGAGAAATGATGGCTGATGGGTGTAGTTTTATAAGAAATATGGGCACAGAACTGACAGGGGTTTATAAAATAGCTCTCAGTTATGAGTTGTTTTTTTAGTACTTTTTTATGGAAGACAAGCAGAATTCCTGATGGTACTCATTATTTTCTAGCATCACAGGGAGACAAACTGCATCTCTCCTTTGCACAGCGATTATCAGGATGGGTTGAGAGGTGGTGAAGGAAAAGAAATGCACCCTGAAGAGCAGCCTGAGAGAGGCATTCACACAGACTCTGCTTTTGAACTAATCTCAAATGCTCGTAACCATGTTCTGAAAGAGAGTTTATTTGTTAAGACATCTGTAGGCACCATCTCTGGGCAATGTAGCAGCATGCTCTGCTTCGCTACACCACATCCAAGGGAGATAAAGGAGATAACAAGCAGCAAGCTTTTAATAGCTGCCTGCCCTGCAGAGAGGCTATCTGTGGCAAACCAGAGCCACAGATTGTGCATTCCCCCACTGCAGAGGAATTTATTGCTGCTTACGGTTCAAATCAAGGCGCGCAGATCCTCACCGTTGGAAGGCTGTTGTTCAGATTTCAAAGAGTAGTACTTTTTTCAGAGTGAATTGCATTCATGAAGCTTGTCAGATTGTCTGACCTGGTTTCTGTGGAAGAGGCATTGTGTGTGCATCCTTCCGCTGCATGGACCACCCAGTGTTCAGAGAAGTGTGTCCTCCCCCTTGCAGCACAGTTCCTCTGGGTTTGTAGCTCCTGGGACTGAAAATCCAGGTACAAGGAACATCTGTGCTCTCGTGAGTTCTGTGCAGGTGGTGGTGAAACCTTTCAATGCCACTTGGCAGATGCCACCCACAGAGACACCCCATGCCAGAGCTGAACAGCACATGTGTAGGGCTTAGGAGGCAATTCAGCTTTCCTTCCCATCTGCCAAGACAGTCCCCAGTTTGTCAGGGTTGCTGCTTGCATTGTGTTAGACTGAGATAACTTGTAAACTTAAGTTTACAAAAGCCATCACGAAACTTCTGCACAGCAAACACACTCACCTACATCCCCTTTTCCCTGTTCTTTTTCAGGTTTCTGCTATGTGATACAACTTTGGTTAATGGGATCTTGCACTGGTGAATTGAAGGGAAGGGTAAAAAACCCTCTAAAACTATAAGGCTTCTAAATAAGGCTTTTGATGTCAAAGCAGCAAATTTTCAGAAGTGACAGGTGCCAGGCAGGACAGAGATAAGGTGATACTTGTCAAGCAGCAGGCTGAAGTAAACCCTGCAAAAAGCATCAGAATAAGATTTTACCTGTATGCACCAAAAGAGAAGAGCAAAAGCCTGCTAAGCATGGCCTCCAAGTGCAATTATTTTTCATTTCTGTTTTCACTGAGGATGATGATACGGAACATGAGGGCAAAATGACAAATAAGAATGAAGTTACAGAACGGAAAATTACCGCATTGGAAGTGCAGAGAAGCAAAAGTTTCATATATGCAAAATGCAGGAGTGGGGAGGTTGTGGGTAAGAATGGGAAAGCTTTGTTTCCAGGTTACATGATTGTAAGGTCACTAATACTAGGTCCTGGTATATATGTTTTAAACAAGTTTATACAATCAGAAATGGAGTTCTAAAAACTGGAGAGGAAATGTCCTGTTCATACCCAGATGACTACAAGTCACCAATGTAACACAGCCATGAAAAGAAAAGTGCAGTCTCTGGTGTGTACTGGAGTCAGTATCCCCCAAGGAGTTGTGTCACTGCACAAGTTCACACGGGCCTCACCTGTCTTCAGCCCAGAGCTGCAGAAAGGTGTCTTCAGAGAGGTGCAAGTACAGGGAAGGACTCTCACCCTATACAGTGGAATGGAGAGACTGTCTCACAAATGGAAGCCGAAGAATAAAGTCATCTAAGGGAAGTTCCCATCTGAAAGGAGCTCTGACTGTGCTTGGAAAATATACCTGAAGGTTAAAGGCAGGAATGGGGAAAGGCCATTTCATTAAATGACTCTTCTAGTACAGGAACAAAATACTGTCAATAAATAGATTTAAGTTGGCAGTTGTAGATGTTGATGGCCAACTACATAACAGCCACTCAGCAACTGAAAACAGGTTAATGCCTTAACTCAAGACAGGATGGTCAGTTAAGGAAAAGGGATTATATGATAGGATCACAGGTTATAGGAAATACTGAATTTGGTGATCCATGGACTCCTTATATTCTTTATTCTTACATTCTTTTAACTCATTCTGAGTTCAAAACAATCATAGTATCTACCTTTTAAAGTAACCTTTGACTTCTTATGGAGTGCTGCTATTAATGTTATCAGTGCCAGTGTTGGTAATAATTTCCACTTCTTCCCATTTATATGAACCTGGACAATGACCTTCTAGTATTTTTCAGCCCACATATCAGTTGGCACTTAGTAATCATCAGAACATTTTTATTTATGACTGCACCATTTTACAGATTAAAATTACCAATTATACTCAAAATCATAGATAAACGTCCCTGTTAAATTACAGGCAGTGTTTAATGTTTGAAGTTTGAATATACCTCCATGAGCAGACTAACAAGATGTGACCTCTGTGTTTTTCTTGGTGTGATTACAGGGGCTTGGATACTTGCCAGCCAGATTGACCCAAGTTCTTAACTCATTTTGCAAATGCAATTACAAAGGGGCTTAGATAGAGTCAGTGCAAGAGAAAACATAGTTATTCATGGGCAGGATAAATCTATTTAATGCCACAGAACCTATTCCTTCACTTGCAAGGAATCTCTTCAAAATTATTTTGTCACAGTAGCTTTTCCATACTGGCAAGTTAGCTCCAAGGGTGCAGCTATATACCAGCTGAGGCAAAGGGTAAGTTTCAGTTGGCTTTAGCAGGAGCAAAGCCTAAGAGCATGTTTGCATCCTGCAGGAAGACACCAATACTGCTTCACTGGTGCTAAGCCCAGAAGGAGGGACTCTGGGGACCTCTCATCAGAGTAGTCAGAAGAATACATAAATAATGTAACTAAGAATGTACCATACAGTGCTATACTGAATATACTGCCAGTTTTATAGTTCTTGTCCAAATTCCTGGCAGCCTCTGGGCATAATCCGCTCAGAGACAGCTGAAGTGCTAATGAACTTGCACTCCTGGCAGTACAACGTTGGAAGCAGGAGAGGTTAATAACTGTTAAGACTGGCTTGGCCATGCATGTTTGGGAAGCAGGGATAGTAAGCAGAGAGAATAAAGTGAACAGATGGCTTCTTTAAATTATGAGAATGTCTTTGGATAGGGTGGGAAAAGTAAAATAACATTTTAGAAGAATTTCATATCTACTCTGTGTGAGGGGGGACATGCAGGCAAACTTGAGAGGAAGGTGGGCAAATGAGTATCTTGCCTTGGTAGTGACTCAGTGCTAAAGCATAAGACCTACTGCCATTTTACACCCCAAAAGGTACCTGAGCTATCCAGAAGTGTCCTGGCAGCTTAGACTCAGGACCTACAGAAGAGCTGTACCCTCCTGGAATGTCAGGCAGACACCTTAGGATATACCAGAATGTAACAAACACACCTATGTTCAGGCACCTGATTCATCCTGTAATGACCAATTTCTTGGTGAAATACCACCACCACCATCTTGAGAGCTTCCAGCTTTCTTGAATTAATAGTGCAGATAGGGCAGATCTGAACACAAAGAGGAAGAAAGGCAAGAAAAGCATCAAGGATGAGCAAGGGCTTCTTTACAGAAATTAATTTCAGTTTCCTTTGAAACTGCTGGAAAGGGCAAACTTTTGGACTAAAAATTGATTGAGTCAAGGGAGGGGCCTTAAGATGATTTAAGTAATCTGTAAGTCTAATATTAGCCTCCTGTTTCTGAAAATTATCTACTCTATTTTCCCTTTCATTTTAGTGCTGTAGGTGTTTGGTTCTCCTCAGTGTTAATGATTGGAATGGAGGGTTGGGCACAGCAAATCTGTCACTAAGATAGGAGGACATTTTTTCTTATTGATTTTCTTCATCCTAAAGGTACTTTGTCTTTTCTGTTAGCACAGTTGTGTTTCATGGCAGAGTAAGGTATCTGATGACTCTATACATTCAACAAAACCTCTTGAGAGTTAATATATTTAACATCACAAGGCACCCACCTGTTCTAACTTTGTAAACACCGTACATGCTGCTTTATAAGTATGTTCAATTCAATTTTAAATCAAGTTTGTGCATTTTGCCTTCTGGTATGTTGCCCTTCTGAATACATTTTGCCTTTCAATTAAGGCTTGCTATGGTGATACTAAGGACTGACCTCTGCCCCTTTTTCTTGTGTTGATATTTCCTCCCTGGATCAATCCCAGTAGTTTTAATGCAATTAAGCACATTGCATTCTTGTTGCATTCTTGTTGAGCAAGGCAAGCAAAATAGGAGCTCGAGATGGTGATGTCATTGCTGTGCTAGCTGGGTTCTGACCTCAGCGGAGCCTTGCTGGCAATGCTTACTGCAGATAATGCATAATGAGATCACTATCTGCTTTCTGAAAAAGCAGATAACGTAAATAGACTGCAGGAGCACTCACGGATTTTTTATGTCAGGCATAGGCAGCCCAGGTGAAGTCAAAAGTGCCTTTTTGTGAGGTTCACCACAGGTTGTTTATGGCGTTCCTGGATATTCGTCATGAAATTCTTCTGCAGCCCATTGTGATATACAAAGACTCTAAATCCCTCCAGGCTTCACAAAGATTTGTGCAGAGATTATAAATGAGCAGCAGATTAGCATCAGATGAAAAAATCTCTTCTGTTAGAGAGCTAATCTGCTCAGTCAATGGCCGGCTTTGCTGTGCATGTTTGAGGCGAGGTCTGACAAATCTCCCTGTATTTGGAGTTTCAGTCAAAATCAACGTGTCAGTTTGCATCGAGTCTTTGCCCTCTCCTATGGCTGACCCTCTCTCTGGCATCTCCACCACACTTGTGCCTGATGCAGGCAAGGCAGTCCCATGCTCCCATGGCAGCGCTGCCAGGCTGCAGCAAAGTAACAGGCAGTGCAGAAAACAAGCTGTGAGAAGGCTGAAGATAAGGACTTAAAAAAGAAAAGAGTTCAGAAAATTAAAACAGATGTAACTTCTTCCAAAGCCAAAGGCAGAATTTAGGAGGCAGGAGAAGGCTGTTCTGCTGAAAGAGTAGCTGCATGTGCATCACAGTGTCCTCAAGGTACAAAAATAGGTCTTGCTGTTTTCAGCATCCCATGTGCTGTTTTCACATCCCATGGCACAAAGGGCAATGAAAGATTAGCATCTCTCACTTGCTTGTCAGGGTTTCTCTAGTGAGCAGACACATCTGGAAATGCAGTTTGAACTTTGTGGGACTGTCAGGTGCTGTAAGGTTAAAACGAAGAGGAGTGATCACTCAAACACACAGACTGAACACAGCTCTCCATTTGCCATGCCAGGGTGATACAAGGGAGCACAGCTAAATCGCTGAATCCTTTCTGTGACCTCTGACAAGTTACAGAATGTAGATATAGAAAAGTCTTATTAGTCCACATAATCCAGTTCTCTGCAATATAGGATTACCCTGTAATCTTTATTCACTAGTATTTCATGAGATAGATAGAGCTTCTAACACCCTATCTGTAGTGCAGTTGTGCAGTCTGATATTCTCACAGTCAGGAAAGTCATCAGTTATGTTGCTTTAAGATGAAAATATTAAAAAAAAAATCTCCCTTTATTATTTCCCCTTTCTGCTCATATCATGAAGAGCAGCATTGGAAAATAGGTCTTCTGAATTATAATACATCTAAACGTAAAAGGACTGAGGTTAGCAATTCCTCCTGTAAACAGAGTTGTTCAGAAAGAAGCTGTGTTAGTGATGCCTCTTGGCCTACGCTTCAGGCAGACATCCTAAGGGGGGCAGGTTGTACTTGTTTCTTTCTCCTTGCTGATCCACCATTACCTCCTTCCAGGCCAACTGGCCTTGACCAGGAGCTGTGACCCAGGAGCAGGAATAACAGCAAATACTTTGTATAAAATGAAATGCTCCTATCCATCCAAAGGAACTCAAAATTTAGATAACTAAATAACTAAATTTAGATAAATTTAGAACACTGAAATAGATGATAGAGCTCAAAACAACTATTCTTGCGTCTGTGCTTTATTCCCAAAGACTTTACCTGTATTAATAAATTAAACATGTCCAGGCACATGCCCAGACACTGAAATACCTGATACAGAGTGGCCTGTGCATGTGCTTGCAGGCCAGGCAAGATACAGCAGATACCTACTATTTGACAACTGAATCAGACCTAGTATCTCTCACTAATGGTGACCTGAGAGACCCAATTGAACTACCATATTTTTTAATGCATGTAAAAAAATTATGTCAACCAATAACAATAACAAATTACTACCATCACCTGCATGCATGACGCTTTTTACTAGTGTGCAAAATACCTCCTCTAAACATCTAAGCAAAATGAACACATGGGAGTTATCTCTGCAGGATTTGATTCAGCTCCAGATTGTAGACATCTAAACCTAACGTCTATCCAAGTATTTTTGTATCAGCTACAGTCTGCATTCTCACTGTAATCGATGGGTATGCACTCACTACAGTTCAAGGACCTAGGAAGTGATTCAGCTAACCAGACACAGGAATTTTCTTCAGGGAAGTTGAATTCCTCTCCAGATTCCATTGGCAGTATTAACTAGACAAATAAATCCTACCTGTGATGTCTGATGTCTATCTTATATACACATACCTCTCTCTTCACAGAGAAGGTAATCAGGTATTGGAACAGGCTTCCCAGGGAAGTGATGCAATCACCATCCCTGAAAGTGTTCACAAATGGCATAGATGAGGCCCTTAGTGACATGGGTTAGTGGTGGTCTTGGCAGTCCTGGGGTAATGGTTGGACTTGATGATCTTAAAGGTCTTTTCCAACCTAGTTGATTCTATGATTCTATATAGATATAAAGGTGCTGCCTACAGAACTCTCCCAGCTGCAAGTGTTGTGTTCTCAGGTGCATTTTTGTCCAGACTGTTACCAGCGCTTGTGCTCCCAAAGGCCTCCTTACCTTTACACAAACCAGAAGACTGTACTTGTTTGGATCCTTTCTTTGGATTTTGGTTTCTTTGGATGCTTGATCTACTAAATTATCAACTAAGTCTACAAAAACACAAGAATATAGCGTGAAAACAAGCCATGGTCAGTCAATCCATGATTTTCTCTCCAAGAGGTAGGAGAAGTGTTCTGGAGGTGTTTCCGTTGATCTCTTACTGACCAAGCATAATGGTTGAGTCCCTGTAATGTATCTGATACCAGTTACCACAGAGAAAAAAAATAGTACCTTTGGTTAATGCAGACAGAATGAGAAGTGGTTTCTTGTACAAACCTATCAAAAGTGTGTGATGATTTGGTTGTGTATTTTCAGCATATCATATTGTTATTGCTGGGTTAACCAAAAATGTCTTCAGTTAAGAACCAGCTGGCATTTTCTTCCAGTCACAAGCCTTTTATCTTGCTAAGTAATTTTTTCAACAAATTAACTCACATCTTCCATAAATAAAATAACGTTGTGTGCAGAGATCTAAAGTGATTTCTGGTTAACGTTTTGTTGACAACTTGACTCAATTTATTTGACTCTTGTATTAAATTTCTTATCAGTTAATGAAACTGCTACACTGCTGAGGTTAATTTCCCCATTATTTCATTTATTTCTTTGTGGCATTGAGGAAAATAGCTTATTATATTATACAGAAATAAATTATGAATTAACATACCTCATTACAGATACATTGGTGTATATATATTCATCTACAATGCCAAAATGAACTCCTATGGTTTGGCTGTCCTAGAAATCACCTCTATCTAGGCAATCATGGATAAGCAAAACAGTTTTTGCAGATGTGAAAATCCTTTTTTGCTTATGAAACCACTGCTATAAAAAAACAGAAGATGGTTATGACAGATCTGGGTCACTAAGACAATGTGATGTGCACTAGCAAGATGTTAGAAACAGCAATGTGTGGAGTCCTTTTAGAGACAGGCAATGCAAAGGATCTCATTGGTTACCAGGGTCTCATCCCTTTTTGTCATACCATATAATCTCTTTGGCAAAATGATCAAGCTCCATCTTTATCCATTACTTGCCCCAGAAGATTCTTCTACTTGTGTTGTGATTAGAAACTTTTTATTAGTTTGTGGTTCAGGTTTTTTAATGGATAGATTTTTTATTTTTTTTTCCTTGTAGCTGCATCTTGGTCAGTTTGAATTTATTCTTTTTCACATAGGCATCATTTGAGTCATGTGCAGCATTCTGGATGAGGCCTTAGCAGTGTTGTCTATAGTGCATTAATACATTTTTAACTCACTTGAGACTGCCCAGAATAATGTTTGTCACAGTCTTCATTTTAATAGCACATAGTGACTTAGATACCTAGTTCTTCCTCCTCTGTTGCTTCCAACTGACGAGTCCCATATACAAGATTACTGGGTATGATCTTGCACTTTGTTCCATTAGTTTCTGTCCCTTTTGTGACAGAAATCTAGCATTTTGTACTATGTAAGAAATTCCAGTAAGAAAAATTTAAATTAAACTTTTTAAAATTCAAACTTATAAAAGCTTTACTGAGATAAGTGCAATGATGAATAACCTTGTGATTGCTCAAACACTAGGGCCTCAGTTCAGTTGCCCACACGTAAGTGTCCATAGGATGTCCACCTGGCCTCCAGCTGCTTCTTGAGAAGGATGTTGGCACCCCATTTGTCACAGCTGCTGTCACTGTTCAAATGCTCAAGTATCTGGCAGGCAGACAACTGAATCCTGCCCTGGGGCTGAGATTCAGGTTAGGTCTTCACAGTCTAGGTGTCTACAAGCAAATAAGATGTCTGTGCTCAAAATCATTACAAGCTAGTTAATAGCAAGTTGGTTCTAGAGCACATTGCTCAGCTATCCAGATGTGAAAAAGAAAATGTGAAAGAGTTGAAAGAAATATTAAATTCCCATTGAGAAGACAGAGGATGAGGTTGCTCGCTAAAGGCTTTTTGACATTTCAGAGGAAAAAATAAAAGCATTTGCACCACAGTAAGGAATAAATGAGAAAGTATAATGATGGTAACATACGTATCCCAATTCTTCATTTTTGTTCTTCAGATGCCCGCTAAGGCACTGATGTTGGGAGACAGAATATGAATGAATCTGAACAAGTCAATAGGAAGTGAGAATTCCGAGCTAGTGTAATTCAGCCCGCAAGGCAGGGCTCCTCTACCATTTATTCTTGTTGTCTTCAGGGCTCCTTATGTAAATATTTGGGATTTTGGCAGAGTACTTTCTCTTGTTATTGAAGTGAAACATTTGCTGCAAGCATACTGAAGTCTGCTTCATAATTATTTGCAGTAACAACTCAGCAACAGAGACTTACGGTTGTAAGACTGCCAATTCTGTATTAATGTGATCTTCTTTTCTCCCTCTCCCGGCTGCAGCAAGCACGCAGTTGGTGTAGGAAGTCTGCAAAGCAGAACAAGCAACCACATCCATCTGTGTCAACAGATTCCTGCTTCACCACGCTGCCAGCCTTTCTTCCTCAGAGCCACCGGTCTGTCCCTGAACAACCAAAAGAAATGGGTCAAAACAAAGCACATCACACAAATGGCCTTGGTCATTATCTTGGTTTCTCCCAGCAGGACTTGAGACACAGTGGCCGAGGAGACTTCACACGCAGACGCAGCAGTGCCTCCAGCATTTCATGGTCATTTCAGCGAAGCAAGTCTCTGTTCTGCTTGCCCACAGTGAACTCCTCTTCAGCCTCAGAGACTTTTAATTTCAGTGAACCATTTCAGTTTTTAAATACTGGGTCACCTGCAGCTAGGTTAAAAACATGGAGATGCAGCCACAGGCTTAACATTGATGACTTAGAGGGTGCCCAGGAGACTGATGTAGACACAGGGATGAAGCTGTCCTTCTCAGACCTGTCTGTGGTCTCTGCATATTCTGCTCTTAATGGATTTTTCAGTGACTTGGAAGCCTCTCTTCCCCTACAGAAACAAACTGTCAGTAAGGCTAAACAGGCAGCCACCAGTGGAAGGCCTGTATCAGCCATGTGCAATACCTTTGAGTCAGTTGATGCTTCACTGCCTTCTCTTTCTGAATGGTCTTCCAGCTCATTCAAATCAGCATCTGTCTCCAAGCAGCACAAGCAGTCCTCAAGAGCAGCTCCTTGTTCTCTGGGTGATCATGGAAGTGTTTGCCCAGCTTCACCAGTTAATGAAGAAGAATTTTACATCTGAGATTTTTCTACTTTACACCTTCTAGGGCAAGTGTGTTCTACTTGTGAATGACAGCAGTGGGCCCACCTTGAGCTTGAAGGAAGTTTTTGCTCAGGAAAAAGCAATGCAACAGAGAATGCTAAATATGTGAAGAAAACACTCAGATCCCTCAGAGATGGGTGTCCCCAAACTATGTACAGTGAAGTAGTCTGAGCTTGCACCCTGTACCTTTGTACTGGAGGAGATGATCAGCACTGAGGCTTCTTCACAGCAGTGCAAGGTGGATGGTGGCTATGACTGACCCTTGGACGGGTGGTGAAGAAAATGCCAGAAGAGGCACATAATGATCCTTTTTTCATTTGCAGAAAAGGAAGAGTAATTTGTGACACCAAACTGCTTTAACTTTTCTGAGAAATTCCCTTAACTCAGGAAAGATGGAAGGAGAAAGGGGTCTTCTTTCTCTTTCACAAGTTCCAAAGGCAGCTCTAAGTGCAGCAGGTCCCAGTAGCACATCTCCAGTAGAGTCAGACAAGAAGTTTCCTGTGAGGACGCACACAGTTCTTTCTAATTTCTAAGAGCTGGGAGTGGTGAGGTGGGTGAGAAGATCATTCCTTCCCCAGGGAAGAAGAAGTTCCACTGTATCCATGCGTAGTCCAGGATGAGGAAAGTGCCAAAATGGGAAACCTTACAGAACATTTTCAACGCATATCCTTTCCAGCTGGAAGGGAGCCCTCTGGGCTATTGTCTGAACCCTGTGGATAGTGGTAACCCAAGTAACACTTACAATTCAGGCAGTACAGAGTTTACCTTTTTGGAATACAAATCAAGGAAGATAACCCATCATTTTTATACATTGCTACGTCACTAGTCCCAGATATATAGCAGCTCCTTATTTTTTAAGGGCTTGTTATTTTTCTGCTAAAAATAATTAATGCAGAAAGTTATTCTTCGTATTTCCAGTTCAAGCATACTTCTTTCTCAAATACCTCTCTCCAAAGGGAGAACAAGTCAAATTTTACTGGATTTTCAAGTAATTTTTTAAAGTACATGTTCTTGATAACTTGTTTTGCTCCAATTAATTTGGTATTAAAAGTAAGTTAAAAACTAAGTACTTTCACCAGGGTTTAAGTCATATAAACAGATTGCATCGTGAAGAGTTACATTTTTGGCAGAGGAGTGGCACTGATTGTAGCTCTGATCTAGCCAGTGAGAAAATGACATGTTAAAATGTGTATGTATAATACTGGATGAAAGCTATATACAGGTAGAGATGCTGAAGACTTGCCCTAATGGTATTGTGCTGGATGGAATAAAAATGAATTTGTGGAGAAAAAAATGCTTGCTGTATTATCAGGCAGTTTTAATCAGAAGAATTGCTGCTTTGGAGGAAAAAAATAAAATAAAATAAGCTCAAACATACTCTAAACAATCGCTACAAAAAATGGAACAGCTCCCCTGACTCATTTAAGTGAATATACAGTTTGTACAAACAGTTCTGGAAGGAAGCCTGGGGGAAATTGAGTACAGGTTTATAGGGGAGGAGGGGGAATTCCATTAAACCTGCACCCCCAAACCAGAAGAGGCCAGAGAGATCATCAAGACTCAGGATGCTCCTTCTCAAGGCTTTTTCCTTTTGCTGTCATTTTCTCCACACAGGGAAAAAGGCATCAGGCTGAAGTCCCAAGTCTCTTCTCTGTGACATGCTATCATAGCATGTACCAGAGGTAGACCTGGTCTTTTGTGCTAAAAGCTATAAAAGAACAGGAGATTACCAGCCTTCTCCCACTCTCCCAAAATGTTTAGGCTTACTGCAGTTTTGGGTAAACTGTTCTCTTAAGAAATGCCTGGAAACAGAAATAGCACCAGTCAAGGATTTGTCATGATGTGCATGTGTTTATCTCTCTATACTCTGTTCAGAGTCCACGCAGCCTTTCCTCTGACTTCCCTGGCCTTTTCGTCAAACCCCCTCTGAACACAGGAAGCCCAATTTATGCAAAGCTGTGCTCCACGGTATTGTTTGCACCCTGTCAAAGTATGTGTAAAACACTGTGAGGTCAGACCATCAGCTTTTTACATCAGCTTGCAGCTCACCATAGAAGCAGTGATGCCTAAGACAGTCAGGCTCCACAGCTTTAAACTTTTGATTCCTTATTTTCTGTCATATTCATGGTAGTACAAAAATAAATGATGAAATAGCATTGCAAATTTATGGGACAGCCATTTTATCTACACTAGTCATTCCCAGATATGACAATCAACAGGATAAATTCTGTTCAGATCTGTTAAAAATTATAGTATTCATTATTTGGGGGAAAAAAAAGCCTTTTCACAGTGTTTTAGTAACATAGATAACATTTGATCTGAACATGAAATCAAAAGCTGGTTTGAGCTGATGTATCTGCCTGATCCTGGCATTATGCCAGTATCCAGACTCCTGACAAAAGCTGACTGGGGCTTTTAATGAAGAGGAGGCAATGAAACATCTTTCTGCCTAGGGTTTGCCTCTGCAACAAGGGGTTCAGCACACCTGGGGGCTGTCTTCTGATGCAGCAGGAAGCACTGGTACTGCACCTCTAACAACAAGCACAGGGTAGCTCAAGTGTCAATCATGAGGCTCATGTGTGGCATTAACTGGCAGTTCCACAAGCATCTCAGCTCCACGTTAATCCTAATGGGAAGAAAGCCAAATGAGCTTTCATGGACTCTGAATTTGTGCTGTCTCCACTGGGTTTAATTGTTTACATTCATGGTGCTTGTAACCAAATTTTGCAATAACTGAGTGTCATACTATCAGGAAAACCAGAGATGATCGTGTACAGGAAACTTTCTGTCTATAATAAGGGAAGACAGAATTTGAAGAACCCAGGACAGTGTTTCACTGAAAGTAGGCTTTGTTAATTCTCCTGCCATTATTTAAGAAGGCGCTGATCTCTTCAGAGAACATGCACAAGTTTCATGGCATTTACCTACTGTTTTGGTTGAATTATGAACAACGTCATTTTAGAACTGAGGGTTTCCCTGAAATTTCTCTCCTTCTCACCCCAGAATGCATTGTTTCTGTGAAATAAAATAGAGATGAAAAGTCAGTTGCTCTTAACCTCCTACGTGTTCATTTATGAAGTACTGCAGACTCACTGACTGTTTAACTGGGCTTCAAAATGACTGCAGTGGCACAAGCTCTCCAGCTCTAGGCAGTGTGTGTCAGTGGGATAATTACAAAATAAACACAGCAAAAACATTTTTACGTTGGACTCAGCGTTGCCTCTGCAGACCAGATCTTTTGATTCTCACTGTGATGGTGTAAATCATTTGCTCCAGTAAAGCTGAATGATTAAATAGAAGCTGTGACACATATTGGTAATCTTGCATGTTTAAATCCCATCTTGGTTTGTTTCATGTATGGTGGTCTTCACAGAAGTCCTTTCCTCTTATTTCCATCAGTGTGTGGTGTTATCTATTATACATTTCTTTATTCCCATCATGTGACATGTCTGCATGTCAACATTACATTGTATATGCAAAGCTATGTAGGTTTGGCTTTGTTTAATTTTTATGGTTTTATGGTTGAACATTGTGGGTTTTATATATGTTTATATGGCAGTTACAGAGTCATAGAAACATCAGGAGTTGGAAGAGGCCTCTGGAGGTTGTCTAGTTCAAAGTCCCTGCTGAAAGAAGGCACAAAGTTTCTCAGACCTCAAAGCTTTGAAGTTAAATCAGTTTGTTCAGGCCTTTGTCAGGTCAGGTTTGAAAATATCCAAAGGTGGCAATTTCACGGCATCTCTAGAGAGTGTGTGCCAGTGCGTGCCAGTGCTTAGCCATTGTCATGGTGAAGAATTACATCCTAATCTGCAGTCAGGTTTTCCCATGTTTGAGCTTGTGGTCTTTCACTCTTGTTGTGTTTTGCTTTGTACCTCTGAGAAGCTCTGTCTCTGTCTTCTCTATAGACTGCCGTTGTTCCTACAGCCTCTTCTTGCACAGTATATGCTCTAGCTCCCTGATCATCAGAACTCTCCAGTTTGTCAATATCTCTATCATGGTGGGGAACCAAAAACTGTATGCAGCCCTCTGAATGTGGTTTGAGGAGTGTTCGGTAACAGGAAGAATAATTTCCATCAATCTGATGGCAACTCCCTGGCTTATACCACCCAGTACGTTGCTGGCCTTGTTACTGCAAGGGTGCACTGCTTAATCGTGTTCAGCCTGCTACTCGCTGGGACCCCAAGATCCTTTTCTGCAGAGCAGTTCCCTAGCCAGTAGGTGCTTAGCTTGTGCTGTACCGGGTTAGTCCATGCCAAGTACAGGACTTGCACTCGTCTTTATTGAACTTCTTGAGGTTCTTATTGGAACCTTTCTCCAGCTAGTGAAGGTCTTTGTGAACGGCAGCCCTGCCCTTCAGTGTATTAGTTGCTCCCCCCAGCTAGAGGGTCATCTAGAAACTTGGTGCCTTTCATCACTTTACACAAATCATAGACAAAAATGTTGAACATCACAGGACCCAGTTTTGACTTCAGAAGAATGCCACTTACAGCTGGATACCAGTTAGATTTAAACTGTTGTCCAGTACCTTTTGAGCCAGACAGTCAGTCAGTTATTCACCCACACTGTAGTCCACCAGTCTAGTCCATGTTTCCTTGATTTGTCTGCAAGGGTACTGTGGGATACTATGTCAAAAGCCTTGATAAAGTCAAGGAACATTATATTCACTGTTATTTCTCCATCCACCAAGGAGGTCACCTCATCAAAGGTGGCAATCAGGTTAGTTAAGCATGGGTTACTGTTATGTGAGACCCCACTTGTAGTACTGTGTGCAGTTCTGGTTTCTTCAACATAAGAAGGGCATGGAGCTGTTGGAGCAAGTCCAGAGGAGGGCCACGAGGATGATAAGGGGGCTGGAGCACCTCCCTTATGAAGACAAGCTGAGAAAGTCTGGGTTGTTCAGCCTGGAGAAGAGAATGCTGTGTGGAGACCTCATAGCAGCCTTCCACCATTTGAAGGGGGCTTACAAGGATGCTGGGGAGGGACTCTTCGTCAGGGACTGTAGTGATAGGACGATGGGTAATAGGTGCAATCTTAAACAGGGGAAGTTCAGGTTAGATATAAGGAAGAAGTTCTTTACTGGGGGAGGGGGGGGATGTGTGTGTGATGAGGCACTGGAACAGGTTGCCCAAAGAAGTGGTAGTTGCTCCATCCCTGGCAGTGTTCAAGGCCAGGTTCGACAGAGCCTTGGGTGACATAGTCTAATGTGAGGTCCCTGTCCATGGCAGAGGGTTGGAACTAGATGAACATAAGTTCCTTTCCAACCCTAACCATTCTATGATTCTATGACAAATGCATGCTGGGTCACCTTCTTGTCCATTTTGAGTGTGGAAATGGCTTTGAGGATTTCTTTATAATCTTCCAGGGGACTGAAGTTGGACTGATCAGTCTGTAGTTCCCCAGATCATCCTTCTTGCCTGTCTTTTAGTGGGTTGTGACATTTTCTTTCTTCCAGCCATCTAGAACTTCACCAATCACCACAACCTTTCAAAACTGATAGAAGTTTCACAGTGACATTGGCTAGTTCCTTTGGCACTGTCAGATCTAATCTGTCCAGTCCCATGGACTTGTGATGACCATCTTATTGCATCCCTGACTCAATCTTCTAGTGTCATTAGTAACTTTCTCCTCCAAACTTTGCTACTAAATACAAACATGTGGCAGGCCTGACAGCACACCCTGTGTGTGAAGATCTTGTGAGTGAAGACAGGTTTTTCCAACTGAGAAGTTTTTCCAGTTACAGAAGACAGGAACTGTTCTAGTCTATTCAAAATCAGTTCCCAGTTGCTGAAAGAAGGCTCTGATTGTCTTCTCTTCATGATTGAGCGTGTTATAAGAGATGCACATAGTAATATCCCTTCTGTTGGCTTCTCCTGACCCATGTGCTCTTGACTGTTCCCTCGCAAAGTGCATGCATTCATGCCACACGGTTGCCTAAAGCACAAACCCCACCACCGTCTGCCATCATTTCCTAAAGAACCTGTATCCAGCCGTGGCAGCTCTAGTTACGCAGCTGTCTCAACACATCTCTAATCATGTGGTTTTACATCCTGAGAGTGCTGAGGTCTTTCAGGAGTGATTTTCAGGTTCAGAAGTGTGAGCA
>NW_009918633.1:43471-53601 GCF_000696875.1 Nestor notabilis
CTGGACATTCCAGCTGCCCACCACAAGGGAACCACCTTGGTCTTGGTAAGACAGTCCCATGTCACAAAGGGCTTTGGAAGAAGAACAAAACTGTGAGTGAGTTAACTACTGAAGAAATCAGGATATTGGAACACATTGGTGTTTTCAGTGGCTGGTATAGGCATGGAGATGCGCTCTTGTGATCCTGTACAGAAGCTTTTGAGTCCTGCAGTTTCATGCTTAGGTAGCAAGCACTGCAGTGGCCTAGCTTAGACACCTGAACTGCCATCATAAGAACATATCCAAAGGCTATACACGTGACTGTGTGGCTCAGGAAGGCCTGAGGTGCCATAGACAGCACTTGTGTAAATGGTTTTCCTCTCTTGAATTGTCTAATTGCTTTCTGAGCCCATTTATCATCTGCAGCAGCCTCTGGCAGGGAGTTCCACTGCTGCATGTGAAACTACTACATGTTGTACAGGAAGGGTTATCTGCCAAACCTGTCACCTGCTAACTCCATTTGATACCCTCTACGTTTGCTTTTGGGAGAGGCAGTCAGTAACCATTTTCAGGCTATTCATGGTTTTATGGATTTCTATAAAACCTCTGATTTCTCCTTTCAAGCTGTGAAGTCCTAATCTAGTTGGTTATTATTCATAGGAAAACCATTCCATGCTTTTGTTCATTCTTGTTACTCTTCTGTATTTTTTTCTTTATTCTGCTATGTGTTTTTTGAGCTAGGGGTTCTGTAACAACATGTAGTTTTGGAGATGTAGAGGCACTGTGGATTTACAGAATGGCTTGAAGGTGTTTTCCATTTCATTCTCTGCTCCTTTCTTAGTAATGTGACTTGCTGTTTTGTCCATGACTGAGCACTGAGCTGCCCTTTTCATAGATCTTTATATAGCCCAAAGGTCCAATTCCCAAGCAGTAAAAGTCAGTTCAGAGCCTACTATCATGTATGTAAAATTAGATTTTTTTTTTATGTAGTTAATTTTAGAATTGGCTACATTGAATTTCATCTCCCTTTTTATTGCCCAGTTGCTCTGTATTGTGAGACTACTCTGCAACTTTCCCAGTTGTCCATCATCTTTACTATCTTGGATGCTTAATAACCTCAACAAATTCCCCTCTCACAAAACCCCCCTTTTTCCAGGTTTAAGTCATGCCGAACAATATAAGCTTGAGTACAAATCCCTGCATGACTCCACTGCCAACCTCCTTCCACTGTCAGAATTGGCTATTTATTTCTACCTTCTGTTTCCTGCCTTTTAATCAGCCCTTTATTCACATAACCTTACCTCGTAAACCATCACAGCATGGTTTCTTCAAAAGGCTTTGATGAAGGACTTTGGAAAACTGTTCTTAGTTGTACACCTATTTGTTGATGCCTTCTGAATCCTCTAATAGATTTATGAGGTATGATTTCCCTTTACAAAACCATTCCGACTCTTACCCTAACAAAATTATTTCTGTTCAGATAATGAATTGTCTCTCATCTGAGCCCAAGTGTCTTTTGAGTACAGAGCAATCCTTCCTATGACATCTTGTCCCAGCTTCCAGGACTTAGCACAGTGTACATTGCTAAATTTACACAGAATCCAGACTTCCTGAGCCAAAAGCTGTGTTCAGATCACTGTGTGACCAACTGCTACCTTGTGCTACCACAGGATTTATCCTCCGTCAATTTTGTCAAATTTCCTGTTTAATCTCTTTTCGCTCCTTAGGTTTCCACAGTACTTCATGGCAGTGAACAGCACTGAATTCATGCCCTGTAGGAGAAGATAGTCACATATTTTTGCAGCTTTCACCCATATAATTTCACTGAGTGCATTCAGTTCCAGAAGAAGTTAATACAGCATGCTGGGCAACGTAACTTCAGTACCTGGAAAGGGTCCTGTCACCCTGGGCCCAGGAATAAACAGGTTATGAGATAACTGGAAGGAAATGTCCTGCATTTGTGCATGTGGGGGACGAATCCTACTGCTTGATGTGTAAAGCCCTGCCAGGCATTGTAAATCCTGTGATGCAAAATGTCTACAGTGGTAAATGGAAGAGGGACAGGGAGAAGGTTCAGACACTGGATCATTTGGTTGCTTGTTGGCTCTGGTTTGGGCCTCTTCAAGCAGCTTTCTCCAAAACACTATCTGGTGTCCTTCACACCAAGGACTGTTCGCACTGTGGAAGAAGCTACCTCAAGGGGCCCCTCTGTCTCCAACACTGTTCCACCTGACTTTGCATCTTCCTGTCCTCCCACGTGCCCTTGGGCAACCCACAGGGCACGAAAATCAGGGTCATGCTGTAAAAACACCTCTCAGCTGGGCTGCAGCATAGTCCTGACTTTATTTAGGATAACAACCTCCCTTGCAAAGTGGAATAGTTGTTCCCTAGAGCCCTAAGGATCCCACAGCAGTCCAGGAGGGAAGCCAGGCCAGCTGCTGTGCCGTATGTTTGTGGCGGATGGGACAGCTCTGAAGGGTGTGGAACAAGTCATACAGTGCTCATACAGGCTGGCCTCGGAGCTGGAGATCGATATTCAGCCTGCTCTTACTTAGCAATTTACAGATAGACAGTGTTGCTTCAGTTTGGCCGCAGAAAGGGCATCTGGAGTCTTCGAGAGCTTCACAATTAAACAGGCACACCCTGTTTCTGCTTTGACTCAGCCTTTTGCATTAAGCATGGTTCACTTTAGAATCAGTTTTTAACCACTTTTCTCCAGAATATATGAGGCATAAAATGTGAAATAGCTTGGTAGGTGCAGGCCATGAATCCAATCTGCCCATTTTAAGTAAAACCTGCTAACCATTAGCACATGATGAAATGGCAATGGAAACGGGTTTAGTCAACACCGGCCAGTCAGTGAAGGAAATACCCCGTTCACATGTCCATGAGTGCGAAGTCCCTGCGTTTTGTGACAGGACCACAGCAATGCAGTGTGCTCTGGTTTTGTGTGTTCCTCGCTGGGAAGACACTAGCCTGCAAAAGTGGCTAGTGCCATCTCGTGGTTTCCATGCACACGAGTGTCAGAGCAAGGAGCTGCCAGCCCAGGCTGGCGGCAGCGCATCCAGCAGGGACCCTGCAGGCCCCGGCGCCGTGCCCTCAGTACCCCACAGCATGGGATGTACCCCCGTCCCCAGGGTCCATAGGGCGCTTTGCAGCAAGCATCCCCAAAGGGTACGGGGTGAACGTAATGAAGTTTGCTTAGCAATGCAATAGAAAGCAAGCCTTGCTCCAGCCATACCTGCCAACAAGACCTGCCTGCCCTGCACCCTCTGTGTCCTGCATTTCAGGCTGCTGATAGTGCCTGTGCTGGGCTTCCACCCTGCCACTATGCTTCACCACCCTCCCTTCCTTCCATCACACAGGACAAACATGGACCTCTTAGAGTGGGTCCAGATGACACCACACAAATGGTCAGAGGGCTGGAACACCTCTGCTATAAAGAAAGGCTGAAAGACTGGGGATTGTTTAGCCTGGAGAAGAGAAGGCTCCAGGGAGACCTTATTGAAGCCTTTCAGTGTATAAAGAGAGCTTGTAAAAAGATGAAGAGACTTTTTACCAGGGCCCTGGTAAAGGGCCAGGACAAGGGGTAATGTTTTTAAGCTAAAAGAGGATAGATTTAGATTGGAAATAAAGAATGTTTTTTTTTATGATGAGAACATGGCAGGACACTGGAACAGGTTGCCCAGAGAAGCTGTGGATGCCCTGTCATTGGAAGTGCTCCAGCTCAGGTCAGAAGGGACTTTGAACAATCCAATCTAGCAGAAGGTGTCCCTGGCCATGGCAGGCAGGGCTGGAACTGGCTGATTTTTAAAGGTCCCTTCCAACCCAGGTCATTCTATGAATCTATGAAAGCTGGGAAGCTGAATAACACAATGGCTTCATGACCCAAACAGCTCTGCCTCGTCATTTTGCTGTGTCAGAGCTGCAGGCAAGGAAGTGGCCGCAGCCCACAGGGCACCCACTCAGGCTGAGCTCGGGATGGAGCTGAGCATCTGCCACGAGCAAGCCCATGAGCATAACATGGTAAGCTGTCTGGCTGTCATAAATTCCACCATTTACTTTGATGAAATGTTTGGCGCCCCTGATATAGAGGTAATCTGCTCAGTGTGACCCAATTCCTGCCAAGGCAATGCTTCTTGTGAGGTTAGCTTTGCCACCAGAGCACTCCTGCTCCCTAGGTGTAATGAACTCGGTGACAGGGCCTTCTGGAACAGACACAGCGTAAGAATGCAACACATAATACCAATTTTATAATTCCTCCTTCTCTGGTGAATTAACAGCCGTCTTTTTGCAGTTCACATGTCCTGTTGCATGGACAGATGTATTTTTGTAACTGGACTGTGATTAGAAGAAGTGTTTATTTCACACAGTTTGCCATGACATGGCTGAGTCCCACTTTTTCCCATTTTGTTTGGGTGGTTTTGGTCACAAGAAAGCAATAACTCTGTGGCTCTGCTCATGGATTTTGACTAGGTGCCAGCATTCCCTTGTTGTGCCACATAAAGCCACAGAAACACAGCCTCTGCCCTTAAGTGTCTCTCCCCAGCACTTTGCTGCCTTGCTTTCTTTCAGGAGCTGATTGCACTGTGGTTTTCCCACAGGAGGGGTGAGGATGTTTGTTACCACCCTGCCACGTGTATAGAGACTGTGATAGAAATTTTGAAGAAAGGAGTTTCGGGGCTGCTTATGGCAGCAGTAGGAACAGTCACTGCCGGGGCTACAGCCCACCTAGGTAGGAGATGGGGGGCAAGAGCTGTTGATGAGGGCAGGGGGACCCTCAGGGTGCTGGGACAAGCCAAAGGGCAGGAAAGGAGCAGAGAGATAGGACCCAACTGTGACCTTGCATCCTTTTCCTAGCCCCAAATGGTGCACCGCCTCCAGGCACGCAGGGCCTTCAAGGCATTGGTATGTGATACGGGGATGGTGTGGAGGAGCCACCAGCCCTGGCAGCTGAGGACACTGAAGCTGTAAGGTTGCCAATAGGGCCTGAATGCACGAGTGTTTTCTAGGTTTCCAGGGCAACCTTTGCTCAGAGCTGACAGGCTGATTTGCCGTTTCAACTCCTTCCTTTGCAGATGAGTTCCCATGGATTCATGCTGCTTGTCCCCATGGACACTCCTCTTCCCTGTCCTTCCCTTTGCTTTCCCTTTTCTTTTCTTTGTCTTCCCATCCAGCTCACCCCTCTCCTTCACAGAACACCAGGTCCGTAAAAATCAGAACTAAGCCCTCCTTGGCCAACACAAGGCTGGAGGTGCTTCTGCTCTGCCCACTCCCCAGGTCCCCAACACATCCCCTGTCTCATCTCTTCAGACAGGACCCAAGTCTGGGGCTGCACTATGTCCAGAATGAAGCAGGACAAGACCCAGGCTCCTCTCCTCCTGCCCACTCCTCTCCTTAGCATCTCCTTACTAAATCAATGGGATTTGATATTTACCTTATCTCTTAGCACACTGCAGAGTTTAAAACTCTGCTGTCAGCATCACTGGGAATCATTCAGTGACATGACAAGGATGCAGCTGCAGGTGTGGCCTGCTCTTTTCTGCGCATGGAGGTTCATTATCTGTTAGACATATGAGGTCACCAGAACTTTTTCTGATGCTGTGAGTTTTGGTAGACGGTCCAAAGAAAACCTGGCTGCTCTCTGGAGTGACAGCTAGCTTGCAGCCTGACACCAATGAAGAGCATAGCAAGATGGAACAGGTTTTTGCCCCAGGCCTTCTCTGCTGATGTGTTAAGTTTGGCAGCATCATTTGGAGAAGTGAATTAATCATATTGGAGTTGTGTACAAAAAAGACTTGGGGGGGGAGAAGAAAGGATGTGTGAATCCATGTTGATTATTTTGAAGCCATAAACAAGTGGCATCAGAAAAGAATTTGACAACCATATGGACTTTCAGAAGTGTGAAATCTTCTGAAAATGATATGCAATCATGTAAAGATGGGCATGAAAAAAAAAGACTTGAGATATGGATGGAGGAGAAATATAGACAGGGGACTGCAATCTGTAATACAGGAGTTAAGATTCTGGGTACATGAGAAGAATGCTATATAAAAAGAAAGTAAATAAACTAAATTAAATAAAGTTACATAAGAGAATTCTCCCAAAGGTGAGAGGAATGACAGTCAGTCCTGTTTCTTATTGCTGGTTCTTAGAACTAGACTCTCTGGGGAACTTCAGTCTCAACTTTTCCATGAAAATAATCATTATATTTCTGGGAATGTTCACTGAAGATGTCACAGGAATCTGTATTTTGCACAGGGCAAAACCTACAGGTGCAGGAGTACAGTCCTGCTGAAGGGCATCAGCTGCTTCTGCTGAGTTCAGTCACTAATGTGACAGTGTTGGGTTCTTCCCCCGATGTTCACCACAAGGACACTTCTTATCCTAGAGCTTGGGAGGTGTTGACACTGCCCCTGAGAGGCAAGTAGGATGATGTCCCGGGTTCAGCTGTAGCAGTCATTTTTCTCATTGTCAGTAGCTGGTGCAGTGCTGTGGTTTTCAGCTTTAGTCTGAGAACAATGCACACCGATGTTTTAGTTGTTGCTCAGTAATGTTTACTCTGATCAAGGACTTTTCAGCCTTGTGCTCTGCCAGTGAGGAGGGGCACAGGAAGCCGGGAGGAAGCAGAGGCATGACACCTGACCTAAACTGGCCAAACGGGTATTCCATACCACCGCACGTCATATCCAGTATATAAACTGGGGGGAGTTACCCGGAAGGCCCAGATGGGCTGGGTATCGGTCAGCGGGTGGTGAGCGGTTGTGTTGTGCAGCACTTGTGTTTATTGTTTTCTTTTCCTTTTCCCCTTTTAGTTTCATGTTCTCTCCCCTTGTTATTTCCCTTATCATTATTATTGGTAGCAGTAGTGGTTTGTATTATACTTTAGTTACTGGAGTGCTGTTATCTCAACCCGTGGGAGTTACATTTTTAAGATTCTCCTCCCCATCCTTC
The DNA here is from genome assembly GCF_000696875.1 of Nestor notabilis. Lineage (NCBI taxonomy): Eukaryota > Metazoa > Chordata > Aves > Psittaciformes > Psittacidae > Nestor > Nestor notabilis. Next base: position 50,405 of record NW_009918633.1, read on the forward strand.
TGGGAGCGGGGGGGAAAAAGAGAGCGGAGTGAGTGAGCATCTGCGTGGTTCCGAGTTACCGGCTCGGCTTAAACCACGGCAGATGACAAGAAAGCAGATGTGCAGATTTTGTAACTTTGGTGCAGCACATCTCCCTCTGCGCTCTACATGCATGTGGCAGGGACATCTCCATGAGCCACAGGTCCTGGCAGATGAAGGAGTGTGATGTGAAGTCACTCACACACCAAGAAAGGAGTTAAGTGATGCTCTGCTGTCTTGGAGAAATGGGGGCTGTTGGCAGGGGCAAGTCATCAGATCTGGACTAGTGCCACCACAGTGTGTGAGGTCTTACCTGCTGGGAAGAGAGATATTTGAGCAGTCTGGACTTTGTCTGGAGGACTAAGTTTACATGCTGGCACCCTGAGCCTCTTTACAATGTGACTGTTTAATGTCTTTCCCTGTTAAGTTATCACAGTGCACAATACTGAGGATTTTAAATTATTGACTGATAAGTATTTGGAATTCTTGAGGGTCACGAAGGTCTAGGCAAATGAATCAGTCACAAATAATTAATTCTGACACTGTGACAACTGTTGTTTCTTTTTACCCCTAAATAAACTATGAATATTTTTTTGTCTTCTTGAAATGCTAAAGTAAAAGAAGAGTCTTATTTCCAAGGAACTGCAGTATTAAATGTCACCATATATGACAAGAGCACTTACAGACAGGTGTAGCTGTTCTGTCTCTGAAGGAAAGAAAACATTGCAAACCAACAATTTTGCAATTTCATGATTCATTCATTTATCAGCTGGTCCTTTGACACTTTTTCTTAATTAATAGAGTTGTTACAAGTCAAAGCAGCAACAGAGACACATTAAGCAAGGAGAAACAAATCCATTGAGAAATAAATGGTTTACATTTAATTACAACAGTCACGCAATGAGCATATGTGCTACGCCACATCTCAAGCAGAATCAGCACATCATTGTGTCCTTGAAGAAGTGACCTTCAGAAAGAGCAATTAGCTTTGTAACACTTTAACAGTTTAATTTTGTCTTCTTCAAGATCACAGATGTGCCATTTTCAAACATACAAACCCAGGGGCTGGGAATATCAGTGCTGAGGGTCCTATCTTGAATGGTATCTCAGGACGGAAGCGCCCAGAGAACTCCAGGTGAGATACCAGCAGCCATCCCTTAGTGAATGGCACATGCTTTCTGCATGGCTTCACACACAACCCTCAACCATGTGATGCCCCAGTCTTCACAGAGAAAAACTGAGAATAACATTGTGCTACCAAAGCTAGGTCCAAGTAGCGCTGCTTGCTGGAGAGAAACCTAAACAAAACAGTATTATTTTGCTAGGTGCTTATTCCAGCAGACTTCATTTTAAAGGAGGAAGAGGCAGTGCATCTTTTCTGGAAGATCTGGGCCTGCTTCAGAGCCCTGAAAGCTCAGCTTGGAGCTAGCTGCTTTCTCCTGCCAGACTCCAGCTGTGTCAGAAAGAGCTCGTGGCTGGATATGAAGCAGGCTGCACACTGATACGAGAGAGGGCAGCTTCCCAAAATTGCTGCCACTCTGGGGATTATTTTAACTCTCTTGATCTCCAAGAACTGCTATGGCTCAGAGAGGAATGCTTCAGAGTTAAGGGGAAAAAGAAGAAGAATGAGCACAGAAAGCAAACAAACTACTCTGGAAACCATCATTTGTTCGTGTGAATATGTGGTTGCCTACTTCTATGGCCTGAGCTGGCTCTCCTGTTTGGAGCAGTCTGAACAAAAGGAGACCCCAAGCAGTGAAACATGTTGTACTCAGAGGATTGGAAGTGCCCCAGTCACTATGGTATCTGAAGAATATCTTTTGTAGCTCCTTGGTGAACTAGCCTAGCATTAGCCACTTCAGGATCAGCAAGTTACTTTTCAGGATCCCATTTCTGGGAGATTCTTTCATACCTGGGAGAGCATAAATGGTGCTGCCATGGGTGAGACCTGGATGCCAGAGCCTGAGAGAGCTGCCCGAGTGCCGGGGTTGTGATAGGGCTGTGAGGGAGGGGGCCTGGGAAACGGCCAGCAGACAGCACTGGGCCATCGCAGGGGAGGAAACGGGTGGCACAGGGACAGCTGCTGGCAGAGGAATCAGTTCAATGATTTTCTGAGCTCTGCCCTGAAAAGTAAATAAATCTGCTTTGCCTCCTAGTGAGAAAAGCCCCTGGCTTATTCTTAGCAGCTAGATCTCTCTCAAGGACAGCAGAGAGAGATGGGAGACCTCTTTCCACCCTCAATACTCCATTACTCCATTGTGAGAGAAAGGACAATCTGGCCTCAGCTGCTGCATCTACTTGTTCAGGAACCAAATGCTGGGTCTAGGTCTGAGTTGGTAGAGACTTGCTCAGGCCTGTGAAGCACATGTGCTGTGGCATCTTCCTTCTTGGGAAAATACCAAAAAAAAGCCCTGCTATAAATGCATGCATTTCTGTAGAAGGCTGCCAGCAGGAAAATAATGGTGTATAATCAGGGGGAGAACATGCAAAATGGTCCATTTCTGAGCCAATTCAGCCAGACCACATCAAACTGGACACCAGCAGCTCATGAAACCCATCTGCTCTACTGTAAATCAACCCCTTAATGCTCTCTTCTGCGCTTTGACTATTTCAATTACCAGATCCTGGTGACATTGTGAATGCAATTATTGATTGACCTTTGGACCTCCAGCTTTCCCGTTGCTCTTATCCTCACTGCTGTAAACTAACCTTGCATTTTCCCCATCGTTTTCCCTTCATCTCTGTGCATAGCTGTCCATCCAGGTCTTCTCAGCTGTCCCTCACAGCAGTCACAAGGAGGGGATGAGCCTGTAGCCTGGACTGCTAGGTAGGAATACTTGACATAGCAGTTACCCTACAGAGATGGTAAGCTAAAGGCTTTGCCTTTTCTGGCGCAAGACACTGTGGGCTATGATTGATCCTGCATCAAGGAAGAAGGGGAAGAGCAGGAATCTGGTCGCAGGGAGGCTGTTTTAGGCTTTTGGGTTGCACCAGGACACCTTGACCACGGCAGCCTGAGAGCTTTGCTGTGGTCTCTGCGCTCCCCGCAGGTCTCCGTTGCTCCTCCTCCTCCTCACACACCGGGAGCAGACACATCCCTCTCCTCCTCGGCGCTGTGCCCGAGTGCTGCAGCGGTGCAAGGCTCTCACAGCTGCTTCTCCTCCCCTCTCCCCTCCTTC
>NW_009918633.1:53627-72116 GCF_000696875.1 Nestor notabilis
CACCCCCACCCCCCCCACCCCCGTAAGGTTCTTCTTGCACCCACTTTGCTCACTTTGCTGCATGTTGGTTTTGATTTATGGGCTACCATGAAGGTGCAGGAGAGCTTCAGTGCTCTGCTTTCCATGTCATGTGAGCAGGGCAGAGCTCAGCTGCTCGGTAAGGGAAGATGTGAGCCACAGTGTGAGCATGCAAGAAAAGACACACGTGCTCACACGTCCCTGAGGCTCCATCAGACATGGTGCTTGTACACAGGAAAGAAAAAGAGAGAGAACTTGTATTCACGAAGTTGTGTTCCTTTGCACCTGAAAAAGAAGAAACTGATCGCTTTGGATTTTCATGCTTTTCACCTTCTGCCCTGTTGCAGTGCCACGCTGACAAATTCTGTCTAGAAAAAGGAAATCTCAATAGAAAGCCGCTAGGAAGAGGCCTTCTGATCAGTGCTTTCCCCTTGCCTTACAACTCCAGCTTTGTACAGTGGTCTCCCCACTCTGTATTTCAAGCTGTATCTGCCTGTAACTCACCCGCAACACGGAGCACTAGACCTCCCTTGGTGAAGCACATGCACCAGCAGATAATCCAGATCAGTTTACCTCTGTGTACCTGGCAGCACGCTACTGTGCAGTGACCAAATATCAGAAGAGTTTGTGGTTAATTAGGATCAGATTAATCCCTGCTGACTGCCTGTCTCTGTGTAAAAAGGGCACTAGAGGTTAGAAAGTATTAAGTACCTTAAACATCTACTTGCATAATGTAAAAACCTATGAAGATCCAGACTTTGTGCTTGAAAGTCTTGATGTGAAATTATTTAGCCCTAGAGACATTTAAACATGCTTCTTATCCTATCAAAGCAAGAAAATCCATTAAAAAAATTCCAGAAGGAAGTGTAACAAATATTTGGCTATGGAAAATAATAAACCAGCAGCACACTGGAGACAAGACAATTACGAAAATTGGCCTTAGAGATTCTGAATATTATTTCCAACTTCTAGGAATTTAGTTCAGCATATGAAGTACAAATTTTATAGCTGCAATAAAGCTTTTTGTCTAGGATACAGTTGTACCTAGTTTTCCATTTTATTAGTTTCTATTTATCATAAAAATACAGCATCTAATAATTAGATAGCCTCATCTATGGCACTCCCCACAGAGCCAGAGGGGCTACACAGAAAAGATACATTTTCTTGCTCTTATATGTTCAAATTATTTAACACATTTCTGACACTAAAATATATTTTGCTGAGATGTTTAGATAACTCTAAGCATGTAAGTGGTTATTTGACATGTCAAAAGATGAAGAACTTCTGTGCTTTTCTCTTAATTTTAAATGTAATGCTATTTTTAAATGAAGAAGGATCCTGATTAAAAAAGCTGAGCTTCAAACAAATGGAGATAATAGTAGAAAGATTCTTAGAGGCAAAACAGACTAATAAAGGATCTACGAATAAAAGACTAATAAAGGATCAGACCAATAAAGCATCAAAACAGACTAATAGAGGATTTCTGTGAGAAAATGTCAAGTTTACGCACATCTTCACATCTGCTTCACTTTCTTTCTTATTTTTTTTTTTTGTTACTGGCACATTTGAATAAGTATTAGGGGCATTTACATACTAGCAGGATATTAGCTCCTTTTGAGGTCATCTGTTCATGTGACATTCCTCATTTGCAGTCATAAGCTTCTCATGGTGACATCACCTTGGTGGCCACAGCGATACGTGTGATGTCACCAGAAGGGATTATAACCTGACGTGGGGAGTAAGCTGCAAAAGCAGATCAGCTCCTAAAGAATAAGGTTTTGTTTTGCCCTGCTACCAGGGGGAGAAGGAAGCACCCACACTCCCTTTCTCCTCCACTTGCCCTGGCAGAGCTATGGACCCTTGCTGCTGCCCAAAAACCCACCAAGATTCTACCATGACCTCTGGTGGAGACAGCTGGTGAGGGACCTGCATCGGGCCCTTCAGAGCTGGGACCCCCACCTACCCTGCTGCTCTTTGGTGCTGTTGTGCCAGCGTTGGGATGGCACATATACAGGAATCTGCTTAGGAAAAAGGAAGCCAATATTGTCAGGAGAAATGCTCAAGATACAGGGACATCTGTAAGCTACATCTGAACTCTCCCACATCTGATAGTGTGGGGGGCACTCTGCTGAAGAAGCATTGAATGTCGGGGGGGGAACTCCTGCAGGGAGGAAGACTGGGGCTGGCTGGGTAGGAGGGTTTGTAAACAACTTTGGTGCACCAAAGTAGGTGCACGAGAAACTATGTGCAACACATACAGTTACAAACAACCTTTCTTCTCTGCCCAGTTCAGGGGCACATCACAAGCTGGGGTGAGAGGGTAGGGCAATCTGCAGTGAGCACAGGGAGGTAGGTATACATGAAAGCCACAGTGGGACTCCCTGTAGATGTGCTATTCCACAGTCAAATGTTGCTCACTTGGGTCCAATTGGTATTCTGCCCTGATCCCCAGGCTGAAAGGAGAGTATCATCTCTGGGATAACAGGCAGGATATAAAAGCTGTGGCACAGTTTGGCAATGTGGCTTTCAATGTGGGTCCACCTGGTTGATTCAGGCCACAGGAGAGGTTAAACTGCAGCTGATAAATTGTCCTGTGCAGACCTGCACTGTAAATAACATTCTTCCACATGATTCGCTCCCCAAGTTCCCATTCAATCTCATCTCTCTCCCCTACTCAACTAAATCCCGCTTTCTGAAAACTAGGCTTCTTATGGGAAGTCAGCTTTGCAATTTCATAAGCATTTTCATGCTTTCATCTTCTGTTTGGCTCCCTGTCGTTTCAGCCAGATCAGTAGCAGAAATTGCAGTTGGCAACATGCTCACATGAGGACCTCTTCCCATGGCATTTACTTGGCATCGTTTATTTGGCACTGTAGGAGACTGTGATAGTCAGTTACATAAGCATTCCGGGGATATCTGCATTAAAATCAGCTTTTTACATACTTTATATTCCCTTGTCAACAGCAAATGTATTTTAATTGTCAGTTCACGTAGTCATCTGGGAGGAAAATGCGCTGCCACAGTGCTGTTCCCCTCTCCCGCTTTTGGCTCAGTGGCAGTTCTTGTCTGACTGTGAGCTCCTACCAGGCCCCATGCAGGGTACTGATTCTCTCCCAGAAGCATTTTAAATCTGCAAGTACCAAAGGGTGACTTCTGAGGGCAGAGGCAGCATTTCACAGACCAGAAGGTCAACTCTGAACGTGCTGATTCAGCACCTCTGAGATACTGCTGGCAGCAAAGTAGCTGATCTGTGACAGCAGCCGTCACAGGTCATCTCTGTGCTGAGGAAGGCTCTTATCATACATTCAGAATCCACAGGGAAGAGGCTTTACTGCTAAGATCTTCATACAACACTGCAGGAAATATATACACAGCTGAGATTATCTCTTTGGAGCTCATGCATCGTTTTCCCTGAAGTTTCTTAAGCCATCTTCCCCTATGAGAAATGCAAAGGAGAACTACTTGGATTACAATAAGAATGTATAAGATCTTTTTCTCTACTCAATAAGCTTTTCTTCTTTTCTTTTTAAAGTCAAAGTTTCAACAACCTGAAAAAACAAGTGATCTTGTTCTTGTGGTTTCTCAGTCCTTTTGAATTCTGTCTATTGAGAACCGTATAATGAGAAGAGTCACCATCAGTTAGATGACTGACCTGGTCTGGACTCTTATTAAGCCTACACTTCTTCAGGTGGAAAGATGTCAGTTCACCGGTGTTACGATGTTAACCTCATTCAGTGAATGAGGAACTCGTGCTTGCTTTGCTTTGCTTTCCACCAGAGAAAGGCACCATCCTGCTCACTGCAGAAGACATCACACAGCACATTAGAAATACCTATCCTGCAACTTGAAAAAGGAGTTGACTGGTAGCTTACACCTATTGTTAACTTACTTCCTGGCTAAGTTTGGGGTTGCTCCCACTACCTGCCCCCAAAACAACCCCTGGGTAGAATTCAGGCCTCATTTATTCCAGGACTCATCCAAAAAGCCCCCATTGCAGAGTCTGGCCCAAGTCTGTCCCCCACACAGTCCTCCAATGCCAATCTATCAGCCCAGGCATCTTTGAGGGAGCCCATGTGCCCTTGGGCATCTCACAGGGCAGGAAACGCTGACACCAGTGTGATGCTGTAAAATCACTGCTCCATTAATTCCAACTGCAGTATTAGAGATAGAGGAGAATGAACCCACAAAAATGTTATATTCATGGTTTAGAGCCACAGGGGCTGAAGGGAACCGAGAGTCAAGTGCTGCACAGTTTGATCACAGCCAGCCTCTGCTACCTCTCTTGCAGCCATGGGCAGGGAGGCTGCCTCCAGCTGCTAAAAAGCCTTTATTGCTGCTAACAGCCCTTATTTCTATCTGGAGCTGGGCAGGAGGGTGAGGGGGAAGCAGTATGGGGGCTCCTGCAGGATGGAGCTCTACTGTGGGACTCTGCGGGACACTGTGTGCCATCCCCAGCAGGTCCTGGCTGGCCAGGTGCTGGCACCAAGCTCATCTGTTCAGCAAGGGAATGCCCTGTGGAGGAGTTTGTTGCCACACCAGCATGTGGAGTTTGGTCTAAGACCCCATTGCAGGGTCAGCTGGCTGCTTTATCCTTTAACAAAGCCCTACAGAAATGACTGACTTCACTGGACTTCGTTGGAGGTGATCATCTACAGTGGTCACCCTTTGAAGAGCCAGGTTTTGTACCCATGCCCCAGAGGGAGGCAGAGGCAGTGCTGGTTTTTGCATGACACGTGGATAGCAGGAAGCAAATTCACTTGAAATTGCTCCATTGGGTGTTCCAGGGCTCTGCAGCCAACTGCCTCCTCATGAAATAAGATCTGCATGAAATGATGATGCAAAGTTTTCTTACCCTGAAATTCAGCAGAACCACCTTCTTGACTGAGCAAGTGTGTTGGCATCTTGCAGTGTGGGCTTTCTTGTGGAGGAGAGATGTAAGCGGGAAGGAAGCTGGCTTGGATTCAATTTGATTTCCCCAGGGTTACATATGTTAAAGAGAGAAAGCACACATAAAAAAGCAGATGCAGATAGAAGGTTAAATTCTGTTATCATTTATGAAGGGATAAACGTACTGTAATCCTACTGATAATAGGGTTCTGCTGGATTGAAATGAAGATTGCTGGAGACAGATCTGACACAGGCAAGCAAACAACAGCATGCTGAAGAGTAAGACGTGCTTCTCATCTGGTCCTCTCATCTTTCTCTCTTCCAGTCTTTCGCTGGACCAAATTCTCCTCCAGATTGCTGTGTAAAGACCCTGCAGCAGAAGCCTAAACTGGCCAGAACCCAAAAGCAGAACTCTTCTCCCTTTCCTCTCTGCAGCCACACCAAACCAGGGCTCAGGTTTATTAGAACACAGATTGATGAATCAGAGAAAACTCTAGGTTCCCCAGAGAAACATTTTTGGGGCAAAAGGCTTCCAAAGAAATCTCCCTCTGCCCAAAGTGACTGTGAAGGCTGTGCCTTTCCTTCTGGTTCTCATTTCAGTCCTATGATTGACTTTCAGGGCTGAACAAGTTCCTCACCGTTCTTCCCAGTGCCACCACTGTGGAAGCTAAACCCTGGGTCTGTTTTCCACCCTGTCCCCAGCAGCTCCCCATTTGCTCTAGAACCCAAGTTGATGTGGTTCATTTGCATTCACAGTCCTGTACCTGAAGGCAGAACCTGGCCCATGAAGACCTCAAAGATGAAGTTCTAGAGAACAGCTGTCTCTGACCATTTCTCTTTCCCCCAACTCTCCTTTCTACTCTTGTGTATTTTCCACATCAGACATAGCAGAGCCATGATGGCATCTGTCAGTGCTGAGCACTGGGGTTGTCTCAGCAGTCTGCCCCCTTCCTCACCACAATGGTCACACAGGAGGACATCAAGGGCTCATGCAGTAATAGCACTGGCACACCAAAGGTGCAGGCAGGACCTAATCCATCAGTGAAAGCAGTCACCACCTACTGCTTGTCTCCAACACTTTCCACCCGTTTTGGTCCCTCTTTGAGGGTTTGCTCAGACATCAGGAAGATCTTTGCTGTTTTCCTTCCCAAAGAGTGGTGGTTTTCTGTGCTCAGTGAGGGCACAGAGGGGTTAGGCTCCCTCACAAGCTTTCAGAACTTCTCCTATAGATGCCCAGAGAAGCTCCATGGAGACAGAGCATTCTATGCTTCAGCCTCCTACCCACACACCCCTCAGCTGTATTTCCTCCAGGCATCCTCAGCTTGTGCCTCCCTCGCTTCCCTCACAGGCAGTCTATAAGTTATCTCAATGTCAAGAAGCATTTCTCAATATACAGCTGCTACCTCTGCCCCTTTCTGTCTTTAAAGAGTTGTCTCGGGGACCAATAAATTGCATTCTTTTTTAAATGCATTTTCAGTGTCTTAAAATGATTGCCAGCAAGTTTATCAGTACTTTCCTCAGTACCTTGTGGTGCATAGCCAGATGAAAAGCCAAAGAAGGACGTGATGCCTAAACTAAGACACAGGCAAATAGAGACAGACTCCCTTTCTCCCCATCAGCCCCATCCTAACACTTTGGCAGGTCCAGGACACCTCTATTTCTGAGAGGGAATTTCTGTAATTGACCTATTTGGTTTTCAGCCCCCTTAAACTACCCTCACTTGGACATCTCAGCTCACTTGGTAATCTCTATTTTCAGACTCACCCCACTCCTCAGACACCCAGTTCATGATTTTGGATCTCAGCTTGGGAAAGAGAAACTTAAAACCTAGGCTACTAAACTGAAGGTGTATGAGAATTTTGGGTCTGACCTTGCTTATGATAAATGTTCGCATCCTTCCCCCAGTGTTTTATCACTTGTTCTTTAGTCACAGGTATTTTCACTGACCCTACTTTTTTACTCTTACTGCCCGTTATCTTTCTAATAACTTACTAATGGATTTTCTTTCCTATTCATGTACATAAAGCACATTTCTTGTTCCTCATGCATGCTTTGAACAGCATTGATAAATTTTAAGTTTTCTTAAGTGCTCTCTCCTTGTCCACAAACACTGTTTTTGCTTCTCAGATTCCTCCACAGCTTTCCTTCCCTAAACCAGGTGCAGAGAGGGAGTGTTTGAAACAAACACTCCAACTTTTAAGTCCTGTCTGCAATGAGACATGACTCAGAATGGCTTTTTCCCCATTCCAACAGAAATTCTGCTGTCCTACCACAGTTAAACTGGGTCCAATTTTCAACTACATCTTCCATAAATACTTACCCCAAACCTGAATAGCAACATTTTTGCCAGTGGGAATTGAATGTCAATTTTTGACAGTAACGCCTAAAGCGTTCAGGGGTTCCCCTATCTTTCTTCCAAATCCTAGCAAATCCACAGGAGAGTATCAAGCAGGGCACAGAGGAAATGTCTTATGAGGTCTGGAGCCTCTGGCAACATCACATCAAGTCCAACTGTGCAGTCCTCACTAGTGACCAGAGTTAATTTACTTATAGACAGCTCGGAGCCCTTCACTTGGTAGTGTCCATTTCATTCCCTCTGAATACATTTTCAGTCCAGTGGATACAGTTAATGATAACTTCAGCAGAGAGGTCCTCACTCAGCAAAACTCTTATGCCCAAATGTAATATTCAGTGTGAGGATACTGTCACTTAAATCCATGGCAAAAGCTACATCCCTGACTGTTGCACTAGGCTGGGGCTGGCCAAGTTTTTGCCCTACATCTGCCATAGCAGGAGTGTGGTCTAAACCCCAGGATCCTGGGACAGATCCTGGTATCAGTGTCTATTCTCTCATCGCCTCAGGACAGCAGAAAGAGGGGAAAACATAAGCACAGACTAAGGGAGGCCCATTGCTTCATTCTCATTTGGGCCCTGATTCAATTGTGTGGCTGCTCCTTCCCTTCTAGGGATGAAACAGTAGCACCTAAAAATTATTTCTTGATTGCAATGACCTTTTCCCCCATATCTTCTTTCCCAGTAGCAACAGGACTGTATGCTGTAAAATAGCAAAGTATATATATAATGTCAAACTCTGAGCAGATCAATAAGCTGCAGTTTTACACTCATTTTTAAGCTGAAACCTTGCTTGTCTTTGGTGTCATCGTGAAGCTGTGAGGCTGAACCTGTGAATATGATGGCCAGGATTTGATCCTGTTTCATTAGGAAAGCCATGGACAGCTGCAACTGCTTGTAAAGTGGTCACAACCACAGCTCTTCTGCTTCTGGTCCATTCAAAGTGACCCCTTCCTCATTTGATCTCTTTCAAGTGCACTGCTTTGTTGTTTCTTTCCTCATGGAAACTAAAGAGTGAATGAAAATCTTTCTATTCAGGATGGCATTAAAAAGAAAAAAAAAAGGGGCAAATAAAGACATTTTAATTGCATGGGATTTCTGAGTAAGGTTTCAAAGTGGGGTGAAAAAATAGCTGTGTGCCTGGTACACAGAGAGCCCTTTCTCTTCCCCTTTGTGGCAGAGGAATCAATGGAATTCATATAACAGAAGGAGGGGGGTGGGAAGAGAGATAGGAGATGTCTTGCTCAGTACCAGCAGGTCACAAGCCCCATGAGGCTCAAGCAAGGCTTGCAAGGAAGTGGCTGACTGTATCTCCATGTGTACCTTTTTGTTCCTTGCCTTGGATTTGCTGGCCAGTGGCATGCTGCTTTGCCTGGCTCTCCATGGAGCTTGTAGCCTACAGGAATTTGGACAGAGTGGTACAGACATCGCCGACAGAGACCCTGATCACTGACTATCCCTTTAAATGCAGTCTCATGACTTAGTCTTTACTCCACTACCTATTAAAGAAGGAGACAAGACGTACATAGACAGCTTCCATTCAGACACCCAGAAGGACAGAGAAAGGCAAGACAATTTAACAGAACTAACTGTGAGTAAATACAAGGCATTAGAGGTGCTCTCTAGAGCAAAGGGCATGGAGAAAGATTTGTAGGAAATCCTGAAGTGAAAGACGGTGCAGTATGTTTTAAAATATACTTGCATACAATGTTCAAAAGGCAAAATTCTGTAAGGAAAGCTATTCTGTCATTTTAGCATTATTCTTTTAAATATGGATTTAAGTGTCTCTTAATAGAACATTGACCAGTGCTTGATTTCCCATAAAATTCTGTAGCAGTGATTTTGTGCTGGAAGAACTGGTGTCTTTTGTAAATTTAACCTTTTTTTACTGGGATAAATTTCATAGAAGGAATAATGGTGGGGGATAGGGTGTGGGGAGGGGGAATTTGAAGCCAGCCTTTGCAAACTTGGATCTAAAGCCCAGCCTGGAGCCTCCAGTTAGATATGTGCTCCTCACAAGGGACGGCCTTCCTTCTGGGAGTGCTGGATGTGACCCCCTTTCTACTGGGGACAGAAAGGAGCTGTGGGTGCTCAGGAGCATGGAGACTGCAATAAAGTGTCCCATCGTCTGTGCAGGTAACTAGCTTTTTAACCAAGGGGTTCCGTGTCTCCACACACGGTGGTGGCCAAGCATCCTGTGTGGTATAACATTCTGGAAAACTCATTTCTTGTTAGTCAACAGTCACCAGCATGTCCCTACATACTCTTTTCTTTGTATGACAATAGTTACTGGGTAGACCTGGACAAGTGTTTTAACAATGATACTACTTTTGCAAGTGGTATCTTAACACTGATGGAAAGAAAAAGTTCCTCTGTCTGCTCAACCTATTGATTTTCTAGATGTATCTGTATTATTAATTGTAGGTATGATTAGCTGGTGGAGAGTGCTCCCAGCTCGCCCTCATGTTGCCCATTTTCGTCTCTGCGTTTTTCCTTTCTGCTTCTTGCTTAACCAAAGCAAACTGCATCTCCTATGATGAACTGAAAGAGCTGAAGACTGAATTTGCCATCAATCTCTACCGACATGTATCTGAAGCAGAGAACAGAACCAATCTGGTAGTCTCTCCAGCAAGTGTGGCTGTTTCTTTGGAGCTTTTGCAGTTTGGAGCTCAAGGAAATACCTTTATGGAGCTGCAGGATGCTCTAGGGTACAACATTCATGGTAATGTACTGCTTATAAAAAATATTTCTTGTCTTAATTTTGCAATAAATTCACAGCTTTACTAAGGAAACAGCAATTACACACATCTTCTGTCTTCTGTCTCACTGCAGGATGCAGTTTAGGAGTATTTTCTCCATCTTTGATAGCCAAGTACCAGCTGGAGAAAGAAAACTTAAGGGAATAGTTGAAACACATGTTATCATTCCTCTTTTCTGTTGACCAGTGCTTACTCTTTTACTGCACTGAAATACAACTACGTCTAGAAAAGCTACTTCTATAAGCAGCAGAATTGGTCCTGGTTTCCCAGAGGTTCGTCATGTCCATTGTGTTCTGGCATCCCTGTGTCGTCTGCAAGGAGGTGCTGGGCAGAGGACAGCTGTTTTCTCTCCAATCCCACTTATGTTTTCTCTCCTGTCCCACTAACAAATTTTGTGAAACCTATAGAAATTGAATTATCTTTAAGACTTTGAACCTTTTTCTAATGTTTTTACAACTGGACAAAAAGATGAAAAGTTATTAGAAGAAGACTGGCAGAGGGAGATACAGTGACAGATGGATGGTGCAATTGCGTCTTTCCATGAAAGCAGGCTAAAATAAAACTCACTGGGAATCTGGAAGGGATATGGAAAAGGCAGATGTCTTAAAATCCAGCGTTATGTCAGCCGAATTTAAGGATGCTGTTTTCATTTTAGCTCTGGATTATCCTACCATCTCACATCACACGTCAAAAACTATTTTACATTATGGGCACAATGTTTATGAAAAGCAGATGACTGCCTCATCTTCAAAATTTGCAGCTTACATACAAAACTTGTGTATAGAGATGACACTGCTATTTCTCAGCATAAGATTTACTGTCAGTGTATGAAGACTAAAGACAAAACCTACAGCAATTTCATCAGCCTGTGCTGTAACTGCCTTAGTCACCATTACCATTTGGTATAACATTGATACTCAAAACCAACACAGAGGTAAGAGCTACCTCTGGCTGATATACAGAGAGGTAGCTGCATGTACTGCCACAAGTACAGTGCATCTATATTATGAGTAACCGATATAATGAAGTCTTGCCTATAAGACTCCTGTTTCTGTAGCTTCAGTAGGGTAATATTAAACAACATTAATTTGTACAGGGATTATACCTTGCTTGACACTTTTGGTCATCAGGGGTTCAGTTAGTAAGAAAGAATCCTAAAAATAATATTGCGCAGTGAAATTCAGGCACAGATCTCCATACAAAATGTAACGAAGTGCAGAGGTGGTTAATGACCTGCTAGCTCTTTTTTGCTGCCTTGCTTCCCATGTGGCACATCATACCAAGCAGACTTTTTATATCCATTTTAGTTGTCTAGTGACACAAGCCACATGAGCTTTGGCTTTCAGTAATATTAATGCATGAATGTGAATATAAACTAGGATGGGACCTATTGCTATTGGTTATAGCAGCACATTTCTGGTGATGGAGAAGCAAACTACTTCCTCAAATGGTTTAAATCAAATAAATACATCAAAAAAATCAAATTTCCTATCAGATGAATAACACCAAATCATATATACGCATATCTGATAAAATTCCTTTCTTCCATTAGATGTTTACATTAATGTTTCTGATGGTCTGTCTTGAACAATAATGAAGGATGTGGTTAAAAACTTAGCAGGCTGAAAACAATGAAAACATTGATGGTTCATTCACTATTCATGAAGAATCCGGTCTTACATGCACTTGTAATCTTCTTTTAATGTTTGGAAGATTTGTTCACGTTTATTCTAGTACTAAGGAAAACAATGTTGAAAGGGGTGTCTCTCTAGACAGCACAGACAAAATGACATGCTTTAAAATGCTTTCTCCTTGCTGCTTTATTTTATCAACAGTAGAGTATTTTAAAGCAATTTTGGACTGTTCTCCAAGTAAGAACTCAGGACTTTGGGTAGCTAAGCACTTTGATATGACTGAAGTTACAAGCTCAGGATACCACACCTCATGTTAACATCTGCTTCCAATTTACCATCTTTGATTTCTCACATCCTCCAGAGAGAGCTTGCCAAATGCTCCTGCGCTAATGCAAAACACATGAGAATAGCACTTTACACCTCAGACTGTGTGAGTTTTCTTGACATCTGTTTAAGGAGGTCACTAGTTTATCCCTTAAAGAGTAATAGATCTAAATTTTAATACCAGACTTCCCACAGGTGATTAGTCTTCCTGTAGGTTATTGAAGGAGCACGATAGAAACACAGAATCAGCTAGGTTGGAAAAGACCTCTAAGATCATCAAGTTCAACCATTACCCCAGGACTGCCAAGACCACCAGTAAACCATATCACTGAGGGCCTCATCTACACAGTTTCTAAACACTTCCAGGGACGGTGATTCCATCACTTCCCTGGGAAGTCTGTTCCAATGCCTGATCACCCTCTCTGTGAAGAAACTTTTCCTATGGGGTCAGAAAGCATGCACTGAATTCTCAGGTGGTAGAAATCAGTAGATGTGGAATTTTCCCTTTACCCCATCAAGAATCTGAATTGACGCAGTAAAAGTCTCCTGGTGACCTGGCTGCCAGTTGGAGACTCACAGTGATCCTGCCTTGACCTGACACTCAGCCTGAAACACGTTAGTCCAGGTAGGATGGACTTCCCAGTTAGCTGCCCCAAGCTACCCATGTCCCAAGCAGCAGCCCAGCCTGACTTCCCTCCAGCACTGCCTACACCCACAGGTGTCTGGAGAAACTGGGTGATTCTTTCCTTTGATTTAATGCAGAGCCTGTAAACACTGTTCAGTCTGGGTGCAAGTCCCAGGCCTCAGGTCACCTCAACATGAACCACCCCATGACAAATCATCACAGCAAGCAAAGTGATGATGGGCAGAAATGGCTGCTAAGTCACCCTTCAGAGGAGC
Source organism: Nestor notabilis (assembly GCF_000696875.1). Taxonomy (NCBI): domain Eukaryota; kingdom Metazoa; phylum Chordata; class Aves; order Psittaciformes; family Psittacidae; genus Nestor; species Nestor notabilis. Next base: position 66,502 of record NW_009918633.1, read on the forward strand.
CTACTAGAAACTTTGTGATTTTAATAACACAAGAGCCTCTAAGTTTGCAGGACTTGTGTTCCTCCTGGGCCCACACCTCAGCCTTGTATCCATCACAGAAGCTACCACCGCTGAACTACCATTAGCTTCCTAGGAACAGGAGACCAGGACACTATTCAACTACTTTCATTAGTAGAGAACAAACTAGAGAATACATTACTGAATTTTTGAATGACACTGAGCTCATAATTGCTACAAGCACTTTGGAAGACCAGAATAGAATTGTAAAGGATCCTTGAAAATCTGAGACATGCATGAAGCAAATAGGGGACACTTCAATAAAGACAAGTGTAAAATTCTACATTTACAGGGAATAACCAGTGTTCAAATCAGGGAACAATGGGCCAAAGAAGAGTGTTTTTAGGAAAGGATCTGATGGTTCTTAGGAATTAAAAAAAAAAAATATTTAATGCAAAATATAATTGTACTTCAAAAAAAAAAGCAGGCACTGTTGTGTGTTGTTTAAGAAGAAGAGTTGCTTGTAACACACGTGAAGCAACCTGTCGTCTGTATCTATCATTGCCAGGGCTCACCTGCAATAACAGGCCAGTTCAGGGTGCCATCCTTCAAGAAAAATAAAACACATCAGGGTGAAGGGTAGCAGAGACAGACCTGGCGCAGTCAGGGAGATGCCTTTCCTGGGATGGGTGGCATTGTTAATGCCAGGAGAAGGAGACAGCAGTATTGTGGCAGTGGCAGCTCAGCCAGTCGTGGCATGGAGGTGTGAGCCTGATGTGAAATCAGCCACTTGATATATCTGAATTAGAGTGATTTCTACAGCAACATGAAGAGTCCTGTCCCACGCCCAGTGCATCACCATCCTTGAAACGGCACTTGACAGTAATACCCCATAAAGTCAAGAGTGCTTCAGTTGTTATAGTGATTTAACTTTCAGAGGAGCATCATCAGTGCTGCATCAGCACCAGCACTGGAGCTGAGAGCTGGGCAATCTCTGCTCTCCTTAACCTCAACACGATAATTAGTTCTTCCCTTTCTCTTGCCTGGCAGATCCAAGCGTGCAGGAGTTCTTGCATGCACTGTACGAAGGAGTGACCGACTCCAGCCAAGGCACGGTGGTTCAGCTGGCATGTTCCTTTTTTGTGGACACTGGAGTGCAGCTCTCACCCCATTTTGCTGCACGTGCTGTACACTGGGCAAACAGCAGCCTGCAGCAAACCAACTTCACTGACCCCAACAGAACCACAGCCCAAATACAGGAATGGATCACTGGTAAACTTGGAGGTAATGTAGCAACCAGTGAGAATGACTGCACATGAATAAAATCTAAAATGAAAGTAATGAGAGAAATTGCATTTAACCAAGTATGAAGTTTTTTTGCCACAATATCTTGTCCAGGCTAAGGCTGAGAGCCACGAATATCCATAATGCTGATTTCTAATGTGAAGAAAAAGCTGGAGAAGTCTAAATCTGAGAGTATAGATTTGCAGTATCAAGCTGGTAACCTCTTGACCTTGTTCCTCTAATTTTTAACGTGGCAATCCTTCACAGTGTTGTCAGTTTTAATGAGGAGCAGCCATATTCCCCAGGTACTGAGTCTGCTCCGTTGAATGCTTTCATGCTGCTGTGGGGAACATACAGGGCCATAAGCTCAGCAGTTAGACTCTGAGTTGAAGAAGTCAAAATGGGACCTAAAAAGAATTTACTTTCCATACACAAGAAAACTAATGAAATTAAATTCTGTGTTAATGAAAAAAATAATTGAAAAAGCAAGTCCTTAGAAGCAGCAAAGCAAATCAATCCCTGATTTACCCCACCAGCTTAAATCATATGTGTGTTAATTTGGCCATCAATATGCAAGGTGATGTTAAACACACACATTAAAGCTACTATTAAAGAAAAAAATTCTGTCCTTCTCAAATGAACTGTAATAAGTGATACAGCTTCATGATAGAAAAGTATTGCTCTAGAAGCAGGTACTAAAATGGGAGTTGATATTGTGGTGCTCACCTGCATATCAATGAATTAAAAGTGGATTGCACTCTCAAAAATCACTGAGGTACCCAAAGCAGGATCATTTGAACTGGCAAGTGAATAGGAGAGGGGGAGAATTAGGATATAATCTTCAATTGACTTAGTTATTTTGTAAAATGGTCTGTCATTATGAATCCATTTCATGAGAGATTTCTGGTGCTAATAATAAACTACTCCAAAATACATATGGGCACATTTCAGCTAGAAAACCAGTTGGGGCCAGGGCATGGTGCTGAGCTGTTCATCTACAGCCAGGGCTGCTGTCATCTACGCTGTTCAGTGAGTAGCATAGTCCTGGCACAACTTTGGCCCTCAACACTGACCAACTCAAGCTGGGGAGACCATGGACCAGCCCGCAACCCCAATGAGGTCCATGTACAGATGGGGACGGGAAGGTAGAGGGTTTAACAGCGCTCTGTGAGTTGTGTCTTGCCCTTAGGGGTGAAGAGCAGTCCCAGCTTGCTTTATTTACTCACATAGACCTGACTGTCAGGCTTGGGTGAGTAGGATGGCATGTGTCCCCCTCCCTGTCTCTTTTCCATGCAGATGGGGATGTGCGCAGCGTGCTGCTGGAGAGCACTGGGTCGCCGCTCAGCCAGGTCGCCTTGGTGAGCACCATGTACTTCAAAAGCATGTGGCAGAAGAAGTTTTCCTTTATGGATACCCAGATGCTGCCTTTTACCACGGCAGAGGGCTCAACACTGAAAGTGCCGACAATGCATCACACAGCTGAAGTTAACTACGGTAACTGTCCTTAATCTGGATTTGCTCTATTGAACAACATAGAAGTTTTATTTATTTAATTTCCACAGGTACCACACTAAGATGTGTTATTTTCCCAACTCGGACAAGTCTCAGAAGAACTCCTGTCAAATGAAGAGATCACCTGGGTGACCAAGTTGACTCCTTATAATCCCAGGCAATACAAAAGAGATCATGGGTTCAAACTGGTTTCTAAAATATCTACTGTCCATGCCCCATCCCTCACAGACCAACACCTCCCAGCACTCCATAACAAACTTATCAGCTGTAGCAAATACCAAAAGGCACCAAGATAATGTGCCAGGAGAAGAGAACAGGTGAGACTGAGGATACCACAGTACACAAAGTCCTTTGTAACAGCATGGAGGTTGTTAAATAAAGCTGCCTGGGAAGGGAGGTTGATAGGAAGCATATCTGACCCCATGACAGAGGGGCAGTTAAGACTAGGACTATAACAAGCCCCTACCAATTTGATCTGTGGAGTGGGTAAGAAATTTCCTGTCTCCTTAGCCTTATCACTGTTTGTCCCTTGAGTGTGCAAGCACCAGAGAGAGGATAGTCTCACAGGGAACACCAGCACTGCACACCCATCCCTCCTGTATCTGGTCACAGCCTGCCTCCAAGGCTTTAGGGTAAAACTGAAAGTCTTCAGGGCCAAATTATGCAACAAAGTGGGGAGAAAATTTTATGGACCTTATACCAAATCAGTGGATGATCTCAGCATGGGCTTGGACCAGTATGAACATAGGTCGAACTTTTATTTACATAACATATGAATACAGTGTTGGCTCCTTTCAAAGCTTGGAGAATGTGAGTATGTGGGTTGCTAACAGAAGGACTCATGATGTAGGCTTAATTTCCTGCCACCAGGAACTTGTCCATTTAGCTCTACAATCTCTTTCAAACTGTAAAAAAGCTCCTTTCCCTTCTACCCTAGATTTCAGAACTGCACTTGGGTAAAAACCTTCCTAATTCCAAATCTAATTCTTTTTGAGACCAATTTATATCTCTTAGCATTGTGCCAGCTTTATCCTTTCAGTTAAATAGTTTCTCTTCAGCTTCAATATTTACTCCCAAATGTATTTGCAAGTCACCAAGCTGCCTCTCAGTTTCCTGTTAGCTGAGCTGAAGATGCCGAGCTCTTCTAAACAATTCCACTGAACTAAACCAAACCAAACCAAGTACTCCAATTCTCTATTAGTCCTTTTCTGCACTTTTCCAATTTAGATTAATCTTTCTTGAAAACTAATAACCAGCAATGTCCATAATATTTGCAATGAGACCATATACATAATCAATAAAATGCTCTTAGTATTCCAATGACTTTGTAAAAACACCTTGCATAGTGCACTGCAGAATCAGCTCAGGGTTGGCCCCACCTGAGCCTTTTTGCTTTCTCCATTTTTTTTCCAGCTGATGAGTTGTAGGTAAATCAAGGTGAGAGAAATCTCCACAGGTATATACCTGATATTTGAATTTATCTCACTTTCTTTCTGTGACCTGATTGTCCTTGATGAAAGGGATCATTCAAAATTCGCTGATTGTCAGATTTGATAGGGCCAATTCAGTCTTTGTCACTAGAAATGTTAGAAGCATTTCTAACAAATCTGTTTGAAATTAATACAAAAGACTGGCCCAGTACAACAACAGAGAGGCATAAGATAACTTTCTTTCATTATTAAATGAGAACAGCTGTCTCCCATCAGGATCCAGAACACAGAGCAAGAAAGATTAGCAATGGCTTGTTATTGATCACAGCATTTACAAGATTGTTCATCCTTTTAACATGGCCATGCAGAGTAAATCAGCCTGGGGACAATTAACACTGCTCTAGGAAAATGTCAACGTTACTTTTTACACATGCCTTTTAAACTCTGCAGCTATTTTACATATTCTTTTCTCCCAGGCAATTTGTCAACTATATTTGAATACTGATATATATATATAATCCTTACGGCATGCTCAAAATCAGTTCAAGTAGGAACGCTAAATGTTCTGACTCAGTCATCTCTTTGATTTTCTTTTTAATTAGCAAATAAGGGATGAGGCGTCCACAACTTCTCTGGGATATCTATATCTATCTCTCTATATATAGGTATTTCACACAATCAACTCTGTTCTGATGAGCCACTGTTGGGAGTTAACAGCAGCCTGAGCTTGGTTGTGAGAGCCCATGTGCTAAAGACAACCTCTTACACCCCATCACTGCAGTCCTGAACTGTCTGTTGACCCAGGCCTGGGTTGTGGGGTTTGGGGTTTTTTCCCACCTTAATGATGAAATAAAGATCTATATTTGTCCACCCACAGGCCAGTTCCAGACTGCAGCTCTGGAGGCTTTCAGCGTGATTGAATTACCCTACCTGGGGGAGAAACTCAGCATGTTCCTAGTGCTTCCCAGCCACAAAAGAACATCTTTGTCCCAGATTGAGTCACACATTTCTGTCAAAACCATAACCCTCTGGGCCAGCAGCTTAAAGAGAATGAAGATGGACATTTTTCTACCTAGGTAAGCAATGTCAGTACTCCAAGGTGGCTTCACTACTTCAGTTGTCAGAATTCTGTGTGATAGCGCTCACACAAGCAGTGTACAATGCAAAAGCAAACAAGATGCTTCTGGTTTTGTTATTCATCACATGATCAGGAAAGCTCTAACCCTTTCTTAACCATGAAGAGGTGAGCTAGGAATGCCAAAACTTCGTGGTATGTTCTGTACTGTTTCAGACACCAAGTATTTCAGTTGATCCTACAGATTTCACTTAAAATTTGTTCGGGGTATAACAATCCTTTAAGAATTTAAAAAGAGAGAAATGTTCCTGACTCTT
>NW_009918633.1:72147-100678 GCF_000696875.1 Nestor notabilis
CTCTTTCCCACACTCCATTTTTCACTTTGCTTAAGGAAGAATAAATACATAACCTTTAAGAAAACACAATAGCTTATTTTTACAACTTGTTAGTGTACTACAAAAGTACTCCACAAAGAACCTGGGGGCCCTCCACCAGTCACATCCATTTTTCTGTGCACAAAGCAAGTGTCAGCCATCAGTTTTCCATCTTAGACATTTGCTGCTGCTTCTAGCAAATGCACATATCCTGGAAGTATTTTCTATCATCTATTCAAATCAAATTGCATAGCAGGAGGCATCAGGTGCAGGAGGGCCTTTTGTGGCTGTACCTATTGTACGGATCAGCATGGAAGGGCTTCATTATACAGCGCACAATGCATGCCTCGTCTTAATGAAGCGCTGAAAAACAATTTGTGCGTTAATATATTTTTTCCTACAAGCCAATCTTTGGCAAATGTTTCAAAGGGCCCTGTGCTACAGCTGGGAAGATTGTTAAAAAGAGGACACCTGGGGAAATGCAGAGTTCCTGTGTCAAGAACTCTGAGAGGCAGTCTGATTGCAATAGATGAAGGCAAGGGATTCCTCCTGTTATTGTCTTCAGGTTAAGATGACTTGCTTTTCTGCAAAGTACACTTATCAGACAGAATGCATTGGGCTCATACAGAAATAGACAGACGAAGTGTAAAAGCTTGAAATAAACTGCATCTATTCCATCTTTTAGCTCTATGAAACTGCAAATCCTGCGTTTAAATAAAATCTCCCTATTAATTTCAGGTTCAGTATTCAAAGCCTTTTTGATCTAAAGACAGTTCTTTCTGCTTTGGGAATTAGAGATGCATTTGATCCCATCACTGCTAATTTTAAAGGCATTTCAGGTAAGAGGCTTGACTAAATAAAAAATGATCGCTGACCCCATAGTTGTACACTCTTATATTGAATGATCCAGTAGACCTGAGCCTTCTGAACTGATTGTACTACTTCTTCCATGAAACTCTAAATCACAATTCACACTCAACTGTTCTACTTTTTACACTATCTGTCCAGCACCATCAGGTTACAATGCAGTTACTGCTGTTCCAGCTAAATGCCAAGGGACTGGAATCCTTTGGCTTGGCCAACCATTAGGGAAGTTCTGGTTCAGCCATTGAATTAGTTTCCTGGCTGAAATACCTAAGAGTTATGTGATCCTTAGATTCTGCAGAAAAAGAAGGTAACAGCATTCTGATTTTTAATAAATAGAATCACAGAATCTCAGACTGGTTTGGGTTAGAAAGGACCTTAAGATCATCTAGTTCCAACCCCCCCTGCCATGGGCAGGGACATCTTCTACTAGATCAGGTCGCTCAAAGCCCCATCCAACCTGGCCTTGAACACTGCCAGGGATGGGACAGCCACAGCGTCCTTGGGCAGCCTGTTCCAGTGACAAATTAAATTAAATTTATTTACTTAAATGAATGTGTTTGCACTAAAATTCAGAAAATAACTAACAATACCCATTTCTGGGTTTGGGTGTTTTGTTTTGGTTTTTGTTTGTTTGCTTTTTGGGTTTCGTTTTTTTGGGGTTTTTTGTTCTGGGGTTGTCTTTTTTTCCTGCAGAGCAAGATGATCTTTATATTTCAGAAGCTATTCACAAAGCAGAGATTGAAATAACAGAAGATGGTACAAAGGCATCAGGAGCTACAGGTAAGTCAACTATACAGACTGTACTACTCACTTCTGGAGCTTATTACTATGGAAACAACTACTAGTCTTTATTTATTGATTTATTAAGGCATAGTAGCATTTAAATGTATTCCTACCTAAATTTAAACTTTTATATTTAACACGCTTCCATTTTGCCTTTGTAATTGCTCATAAGAACTCTTTAATATGTGATCTCAGACCAACACTAAAGACTCAAGCGAAATCCAGCTTTACCAGCCCACAAAAAATCCAGTTTGAGAAAATAAACCACTTATTTTTCTGTAGGTTAAATCTGTTTGCTCAGATCGTAAAAGCAAAGAATGAAGAAAGGTTACTAACATTTTATCTACAGCTCCTGAACCGTTACAGGGTTTGTTTTTTGAAGATGATCTCTTTGACAGCATTAAAGGTAAAGGCAATGATGGGAAAGTTTTGTCTCCTTGAAGGCAGGCTTCTCTCTTACACACTTCACAGAGTGACCTTCGTGTACAGTAGCTTTTGCTAACAGCTTGTTTCCACATGAGCAGCTGGGGCTGGCTGAGTGGGGAAATTCAGAGTAAAATCTCAGCTATGGACTACAGAGTCAATACATGACTCTCACAAGCTGAATAGCATCTCAACAGAAATTCATCATAATTTACATAAAACTAAAACTACTGAGCTGTGCAATCCCCATTTTTCTTCACTTTTTGGTCACATGAGCCTTATCAACGAAGATCTCCTACTTTTTTGTTTCCCTTTTGGAAGTCTCAGATGTTCCAGATCTGCTGCAAGTCAGTGTGAAAGGCAATGGCAGCCCTAGACCCTGTGTAATTTACACAGGCATTACTGCTGCTTGCTTGCTTCTCTTGAGAGGCTGAACATGTTCTCAAGCTGTTCAAACACCAGCACAGCAGAAGGGTGATAGTTAATGACATCTCTCCTTTCCGCTTCCCTGGTCTGTGCCAACTGCAGATGTGCTCCACATGCACATTGCGAATGGTGGTGGTCCTTGACTGCAGATCAGGGCAAGAGAGCTGGGTCTTTCCCTTTTCTTTTCCTTGCTTTCAGGAAGAAATCCAAGGGGCAAGTAGGAAGAGCATTGCAATGCATCTCACTGTGGTGCTCATGACATTGGGTGCTCTGTGAGTTGCACCTCCCCTCTCTGCAGACATCCTACAGTCACAGTGGCAGAATGAACCTGAGTACACCCAATCTGGTGTAGTATTCTTCCAGCTACAGCAACTTTGCATAAGACACATGCTGTACATATGTAGGTGGACAGTGAAAATTTAACATAGCTAAATCAACCTTTCTGCAGAGCTGTACAGTTTTAAATTTTATGACAATTTTCACTTCTACTGGGCATCAATAATTTTAGTATATTTTTCTGGTAATTCCCATACAAAACAAAAGCTTTTACGTGGTTTTGATTATGTATCAAAGACTAAGGGAATAGCAGACAGACATCAAACCTTAATCCCATTGAAACCAATGCCAAACTTCACTTAACTCCAGTCAGACCAAGATAAGGAGCTGATTTTAAAAGGTGTAATTATGTTTATTATTTACTTCAAAAGCTCTGGAGATCCAGATTGTCTTGAAAACTAAAGCAAGCACTTTTTTTAGGAGCACTGAAACAGTGCCACTCAAACTGTTTCGACTCTGACTTGAATTTTCAATTGAATTTCATTGTTCTAATGGCTTATTGAAAAATAATCCAAATCTGGGGGGTTTAGGTTAGTTTGTTTTTTGACAATGTGTTCTTAATACTATATAGGTATACAAGGAAGAATTTAAACAGGAAGTATTTTAATAATAATAATTAACCTACAAACAGAGGGGGGAAAGACAGTCATAAATTCAGACCAAGGATACTTAGGTTCTGTTGAGAGCTCTGGGAGAGAAATTCCAGGTAAATGTAGATAATTCTCTGCTGTTTGTCTTCCATTTAGAAAAGGGACTACATTTGTCCCTTGTTTTTTACCAGAACAGCAAGGCTAGGAATCAGCTCACAGGCTAAGCAATGGCATGGTATGACTTCAGTGTGAGTTAGGGCTGTGGTAACAGCAAAAATTACCTCTGAAATCCAAAGCCAGATAGGTTTACTGCAGCAACAAAACACACGCAAATCACCTGCATGTTGTCTCACAAGGCTTAACTTGATCATTCATCCAGACCAGTTTCACCATTGGATAAAATTGTGGTTTTATTCTTAAAGCAGAGGAGCAAAACTCAAAGTACTAAACATCAGAGCTTGAGGGCACTGTACAGAAGATGGAAAGAAAATAGACACATTTTACTAATGTTTTCTCTGTTGCATTTCAGCAATGGTGTTACTAAAAAGATCTCGAACGCCTATTTTCAAGGCAGACAGAGCTTTCACATTTTTCCTGAGAGAAGCTAATACAGGTATGCATGCTCTGTGTTTAAGTAGCAGAATCCTTCATGAGTAGCACCAAAATAAATTAACAAGTTCTTTGTAAATAGCACACCAATTTCAGTCCAGGAAATTTCAACAACTATGGAAACAGTAGCTTTAGGACTTTTAAAGCATAAAGAACACAGTTTAAAAAGAACGCATGATAGTCACAGAAGTCAGTGAAGCCAGGTTAGCCTCTCTCATCTATACATGGTACATACTAAATAAGGTTTTTTTACTACAAATACAAGCTCTAGAAAGATCTTACAGATCTTGAGTTGCTGCAGTGGGTCCAGAGAAGAGCAACAAAGCTCGTGAAGGGTCTAGAGCACAAATCTCATGAGGAATGGCTGAGGGAACTGGGGTTGTTTAGTCTGGAAATGAGAAGGCTCAGGGGGACCTTATTGCTCTCTACAACTACCTGAAAGGAGGTTGTAGTGAGATGTAACAAGCAACAGGACGAGAGGTAATGGCCTCAAGTTGTGCCAGGGGAGGTTTAGATTGGATATTCGGAAAAAACTTCTTCACCGAGAGGGTGATCAGGCATTGGAACAGGCTGTCCAGGGAAATGATGGAATCACGGTTCCTAGAAGCATTCAATAAATGCATTGAGGCCCTTAGTGAAATGGTTTAGTGGTGGACTTGGCAGTCCTGGGGTAAAGGTTGGACTTGATGATCTTAAAGGCCTTTTCCAACATAGCTGATTCTGTGATTAAACACCATAGGATTAGGGACTGACCTCCATAGAGCAATTCAAATTACAAATGGGCTAGATCAGCTGGATTAATATGTGAAGAAGTTAAGAAAGTAATCCCTTCCTATAAATGAAACTTATTCATGCATACACAGATGGCACAAACAGACTTCTGCCTGTAGGCACCAAGACCTGCAAGTCCCTATATTAATTCCTACCTTAGCAGTTTCTAGGGGAATAACTCAGAAATTCTGAAGACCAGCAATCTTTTGCGTAGCTACAGCTCACAATATGCAGAAGCAAGTTTCTCTTCCATCGTATTTTGAAAATCAACAGCTTTGAGGAGATAGTTTTACACATCTGGACCCTTCACGCCTTAACATCCTCACAAGCATTTAGGTAATCAAAAGGCACTACTTTGGTGTTTTAAATATGCTTCTGGTGATCATTGTCATTCAATGAATAAAAGTACTTTTACTTGGCAAATACAGAATTTTTAAAAAAAGGCACTAAAAGCTAATCTATGAAACCAAAGCCACAGATTCTTCAGCATTAAGAACAAACTGATTTCAATTAATAAAATTGCTGAGTTTACAGTATATTTTTTATATATATATATAAAGGAAATCAGATTGTAAAATAGGATTTTTATATGATGCATAACAAAATATATAACTTCCAATCAACCCAAAATCAGAAGTACATTTCTGATATTTAAGCTTTTTAATGCAAAAAGAGAAAACTGAAAACATTCAGTCATTTTATTTGTTCAGACTTAGCGACTGAAGTTGTTTGGATATGAAAAGGGGAAAGGGTAAATAAGATCTGCTTGTAATGCATTTTATTAACCTAACTAGAGGTACTTAAAACTTATTATCCCCATAAAGTTAACAATGAATCTTTATGTAGACCAAAAATCTTCACTGCATCAGTCTTCTAGAAGTAGCAGAAATGTATTTCCTAAGACCTAAAATAGCATAGTTCTGCCTGAAATAATAAATGTTGGGGGTTTTTAATCTGAATTTGGGGTTTGAACACGTTTCTTTTGAAGGATAGGCAAAGTAAGAGCAATACAAGCAACTGAACCACAGATGCAATGAATCTGAAGCAGTGATTTCGTTCAAGGGGTTGTAATAACCTCTTCTGAAACTACAGTCTCAACAGAATGGAATGAAATTAGGCAGGTTTGCTCAGTTCAGAAGCAATTCCTTAGCCAATGGTTTGAGTAAGTTGCACGGTTTTGGCAAATTTCTGATTTGGGCTACCAGTATTTGTTCAAATCATTCTAAGGCAAGCATCAACTGCAGTTGATTTTTCCATACAAGGAATGTATGACCACAAATCTGCTAGTTCCATGCTTAATTTATGTATTTAAACTGTACTACACTTTGAAAATGTGGTCCCAAACTGAAATAATGTTAATATGGTTTTCATTTACAGGTTCAGTGCTGTTTATAGGAAGAGTTACAAATCCGTCACAATAAACCCTAGGCAAATATACTGTCTTCTGTTCCTCATATGGTGAGCTTCCCTTCAATGAAATTAAAGGCTACATTATACGTATTTACTAAAACACTGGTTTAAAAATTATCATTTTTGCAAGAATAAACAGATTTTATTTCCCTGTCCTAAAGTAAAAAACTTAAGAATAAAATTTAAATTAAAGCCTGGTCCCAGACTCAGCTAATAATCAGCTAAGACAGTAAGGTTACCAGCAAATAGCAAACTGCTATGAAAAGGAAATCAAGTCCAGGGTCTGTTTCAAGACTGACAGAACAGGTAGGAAGCAGAAATACCTATTCAAATCCATGACCAAATAAATATTATTACCAAAAAAGGTACTACATTTGCTACCTTTTATTTTACTTTTTAAAGAGAATACAGCACAGAATGGACATTCCTAAAGAACACTGAATGACGCTAAAAGCGTCTAGAAAAATGGTTTTTTTCAGTATCCTGACAAAAATGGGGATACATTGAGTGTTTTAGTACAAGATTCAGCAACTCATGGCACAAACAACATAAACCTAGGCCCATAAAGATTTTTGGGTGAAGACGGCAAACCACTGATTCCTAGGAGAAGCATGAGAGGGGATCTGCTCCTACTGAATCACAGCAAACTTCCCAGAAGTCATAGAGCACCTAGTACAGATGAAGAATGTGGCCAATAAGGTGATATTTTGTGTCCAAGGAGCTGAACCTTCTGGCTGTTCCTGCATTGTAAGCATGTAAAAACTTCCGACACAGAAAAACTCCGTGAAGCATTCCTCAAAGGCTACTGATGTGTGCTTTACCACATTGTATCCTCATAAAACTGCGGGGTTTATCATTGCTGCAGATGTGCAATGGGATATCAGTTTGTTATGCCAAAGTCACCTAAGAGTGAAGTACACAAGGTATCATCCTACCGTAGCTGCAATTCAGGCTTAGAGTCCTTTCACTCGCTCTCTGATTACCAACAGAATACCCAGTGATACAAAATTGCTCTTCATTCTTTAACACTGATACTAGAATATACAAGCTCTAGAAAGAGAGGGCAAAATGAACCATTCCAATAAAAACTGTACTCAATCCTACACAAAGATTAAAATAGAGCTTTTATTGATGGAATAACAAAAGTGCTTTTCTTAAATATTTTTCAAAATACATTTATACAACTTACAATAATATATCCAAAATAACTGTATATACAAAACATTACCTTGTTTAATGTATGTGCTTTTTTTTTTCCTTTTTTTTTTTTTGAAAATTACAAAGCAACTTTTTGGCAAAGTTCAACCTTAAGAGGTGATAGTTTTGAAGGTTGGATTAAGAAAAATAGAACCTGAGGGAAAGTGACACTTAAGTCCATGACAAGCAAGAAGTTCTCCATTTAGTTAAATAAGAATGTTTTTGTAATATTTTTCACATTACAAAAATAACAGAAGTGAAGAAAAAAGATGATGGATACTATTCTCATCATTTTATAGAGCAGCTTCTCATTCTTTCAGGTACAGGAACTTGAGATAAGAGTGCATGTCAAAAATGAATGCAAGTAGGGACAGCAGAGCCCTACTGTGGCTTTCTCTTGTGTGCAGTATTTCCTAGCTGCTGTTGATATGGTTGACCTGATTGGATCTGCGATGGATTTCTTCCAGAAAACTCTCAAGCTGTTCTATCAGCATTCGTTTTTTAAACCTGTATTTAAAAGAAAGCATAATAACAGATGCAGCACACAGTAACACATGAAACATCACTCACAAAGCTTTTAGTGAACCCTGGATACTTCAGTTGTTTTTTTAGGTCCAGTGCATGCTGAGGTTATATATACCTCTATATATGCTGTCTCCTAAAGTTCTGGTAAACTCCTAACTTGCTTTTCCATTTAATACAAAACCATGCTTACTACAGGCTATTCTATCATGTTGCTGAACACCACTCAGCCCTAAGAAAGTCAGGAAAAAGAGAGTCAAGGGTTTGTTGTTTCTAGAAGTTCTGACGTACAGGAATAAAAAACATGTCAAAAGAACTGGAAAACTAAAGCTGGCAAGAATTTTTAGGGATTATTTGCATGCCTTCATGGTGCATTTGCAAAAGTTAAGTGAAGATGGTACTCCTGAAGGAATGGCCATTACACAATACAGAGCAGATTTCTTGTCAAGAAAATACAAATAAGAAGTTTGAGAAAGAAATGAAAGAAAACACAGATATAATCCAAGCCTGCAGTCTCTGCAGTTCTATTCCGTACCAATTACATGAATTGGAAAAGCAGACCATTTTGTCACCTTTGCTTACACCCCTGCCCTGGCACACACAGCTCCTTGCTGTTTCCAGCTGGCCCTCCCCTCCCTTGAAACATTTCTGTGCCACTTTCTCAACTCAGTACTATTCTGAACAACACACCGAGTTCAGCCCTGTGACCTTTCTAAACCCCAGCAAAACCCTCTAGTCCTAGCCAGGCCTCCCACTCCATGGCATCTGCCCCTGATTCCCAGACTACAGACCTCCCCACAATCCCAGCTTGACTATTGGGAAATAGTCCCAATTCCCATTGAAAGTCCCATTCCCAGCTACTTACTATCTCATGAATACCTGTGCTCTGAGCCCTTTCCCATATTTCTCATCACAGTTCTCCTCAGTAACCCCACAGAAACCCCACACTTTCATTACTGCTTCCCCTCCATTCTTCCTCACTGCTTTCACAACTGCTCCCTGCTTACTGAAAAGTATTAACCTGGGAAAGAGACAGTTATTCCTTCTTATTCCCTCTAGTAAAAGTCTTAAGCTAACAGCAGTGCTGTTAAGAAAGAAAACCTAGTGAAAATTAAACAAAAAAACCTGGGGGGGGGGGGGAACCCACACCAAAAAAAAACCGGGGGGGGGGGGGGGGAAACCCAACCTAGTGAAAATTTAGCATGCCTATATTCTGTGCAAGTGATCAGGCAATGTTACTTTCCAGAATACCTTCAAGCCCCTCTTAAGCAGCTGTACAAGTTAGCAGCAGATAATTCCTACAAACTTAAAACCTGATGGAAGGTGGAGAGAAAACACATTGCTAACTGTTCTCACCTTACTGCTGGCACAAGAATTCAGGTTTACAGTGCCCTTCAGTACATCTCACTGAAAGTTCCTTTCCAAATGCTGAACCCTATAGCAAACAATTCTTTTTCAAGGCAGTAGAAACAGCTTAACACATAAAATATTATCATTAACATAATTAAGCACTGACTGCAATTCAACTGTTCACTCTACTAGGAATATTAGTACCCTTAATAATAGAACTTCCTTGAGTAGTTCTAGCTATTGAACTTAAAGCTTCATTATTATTTTGAAAGTGGTTGTATGAATTCTTGCTAGCACTTTATCACAAGTGGGTATTGCTCAGCAATTTGTCTAGGTACACACTTCGATCTTTGCTATGTGTATTGTTAACTTAAAGCTCTTAATTTGAAGAATAACTAAAGGTGAACTGAATTTCTTATAATGAGAAGTTGCTTGATTTGAGGAATGTTAATGTGTGTTTTGCCAGATTTTGCTCTATACTGCTAAGGAGAGAATAAAAGAAGAAACTTATTCTTAGTGCTAGGACTATAAATGGATTGCTATGCCAACTGCAGAAATACTGAAGACCTCTCCACTACCTAGGCTAATTCCTTTTAGCCCATTCCTAAACAGCTCTTCATTTTCCAAAGTTACAGCCATCTATTGGTAAGACATGCCTCTCGTGTTCAGTAAGGACTCCTTATAAGCACTGAGCCAAATGTATGTCATTAAGAATAGGAAAAGTCTTTCTCAGACTAGCGAAGGATTTGAAATTGAGATGTGGTATCTCTTCAGCCTTAATATTTTTACAATTGAAGAAATGGGAGACTGGAAAAAAATAAAAATCCATTATCTACCTCATGTTGATTTCTGCCTCTCAAAAGTGATAGCTTTTCTGCTATCAGAAGAGGAACTGAGGCACTCAGTTTCCAAAGGAAGCTGAAAACTGCAGATTGTTCTAGAAATTTTCCTCTCCCTTCACAACTCTCTTGTGAACTAACCTGCAGAATTGAACACGGACTGTTTTTAAACACACATTTTGTTGCTGAAATGCTTAAGAGCTTAGGGCTCCTTGGAGTAGGGAAGGAGAGCAGACATCCCAAATTTGAATTGCATTGCAAAGGTCAGGTATCAGTTAACAAAACAAGACTTTGACAACTCTGGAGAGACTAGAGATGTTTTCTGCAGGGACCAGGCAACCTTGGTTAAACAGGCTTGCCTGGATAAGGAAAGGAGCAGAGAACTGCACAGGGATTGTAAGTGGTGTTATTCAGTTGGATAAAATAACCACACTATAAAAATCTAACCTAAGAGAGAAAAAGAAGGAGAGATAAAGCTGTTCCTGCACTCCAGCCAATAAGAATTAAAGTTTAACAACACTCAACAGAAACAGAATTGCCAGCCTTTTCCACCAGTAGATACAGTAAACTGTTGGATATGGTGGGAGGTAGGATTTAATTCTGATGCAACGCTCAACTGCTGCCAAATTTTGTAGGGATTCTACTCAAGATAACTGGAATAGAGAGGCTGTGCAATGAGATAAGAATTACAGATTATCTAAAGAGCCTAACTTTAGAGGCATAAACATTCCAACCCCATTAAGGGCTGTCGCAGACTCCAGAAGAAACAACATTGTTTTGGTGTCCTGAGACAGTGAGGAAGCATGTATAATATAAAGGCTATGACCTGCATGGCTTTCTGAAATAAGCCTCAAAGTTACAGTTATATTTATGATCCAAGCAAGATGTTGGAATTATTAGTTCACTTCAACTCAAACACACCATGGGTTCCAATCATAACTACACATTTCTCCTTTCTTTCCTCTAGAAGGCCGAGCAAGTATGGTCAGTCTAAGGATGCTGTAAGGAACAGTTTCTACCTGGATTAACAACATGGGGTTTAAATCCTAAGCAAGTCTCTCAACTCCAGTGACAAACTACCTCCCATTTCCAGAGCCTCAGACAGGCCTCTCAAGGAAATGCACTGTCTGAAGACCAGAAACATAGCTTTATGGAACATACCTGGATCTCAAAATTGTTTTTAGGACAAGATTTTGAGTTGATCCAGAATATTGAATTTCAACTGTTTCTGGAAGCCTAATTCATAGTAATATGCAGTTCCATCAGTTTTTCAAATTAGCAGTATGCTCACATCTGAACTTCTGAACCTGAAGCATTTCCTATAGCTAACTTCTCTTTCTATGTCATTGTCCATGTCTACATTTCTGCAGTTACAATTTTGGCAGTTACAGCTGCTACCATTAAGACAAAATCTGATGCAAAAAGGTAAGCTTGTGCAAACTACATGCATCAGGAAGTTTGTGTGTTTCTGTTCATTTCCTAGGGAACTACTCGCAGTGTAAAGCACTGTGTGGCAAGTTTCAAATGAAGAACTCCATGGCTGCCAAGCAGTTATGTATGGCAGTACATGGTGCAGTTTTAGAAGATTAATACAATTCCATTACCTACCTGGAAGCTTCTTTAATAATATTTTGTAAAAATATCAGTCGGGTTTGTAAGCTTCCTTGTACATGCTTCAGTAAAAAGAAGATTCTTTCATATTCTTAAAGAGAAGAGCAAAATCACAGTTACTTAAATGCCTATACAGATATCAGTTACCATAGATCTAAGTGAAATGCAACAGATTTAATTTAGCTTTTGAAAGCTTTAGGGATATATAACCTATCAACCAGGCCTCTAGCAATAACATACTATTTAATAAACACTAACATTAAAAAGCATAGAATACTGCAGTTAGAATATTACTGGAACACTAGCAAGGTCACTTCAATACCAATAATACAAAAAACCATGATTTTCAAACACTGACAGGTAGAGCAATGTTTTAATCACTTATCCAGGAAGCTTACAACGGAGGTTCCAAAACAAATCTTTTCAGCTTTAAATTTATTTTGCTCCAGTTTCATGGCTCAATACGTTTCCAAAATAGTGATCTAATATGAATTCTTCGTCTATCTCTCATGCTAATCATCTGAAAGAAAGATTTAGTATACTTACTTCTTCCTGGTTTTCGGATCTCTTTCATAATTTGTGCTCTTAGCTCTATATTAATCTCTCTGGAACTCCTGCAATGCACTGTTTTTTTCCCTTTGCTGGGTGAAGACATTGGCAAGTTCTCTTCGGTACTTTGTTCTTTACTACTTGATTCCTCATGATTCTCCAAAAACCCATCGACATTCAAGTTATTCGCTAAATGTTCATGGCCTACATCCTCTGTATGAGCTGGTGGTCGATCCAATGAATTGAACGAAGAAGAGGACATTGAAAACTCTGAATCCACAGTATTTGGGAAAACATCTGATGAAAGTGGATCTGTAACATGATTCTCAACCACATCATCCATTGTAACCTCATTATTTGTTTCTGATGCTGAAAAAAACAGATACATTTGCCAGTTTCACATTCTTTATCACCTGATAGAAGTCGATGAATCAGTTCAGTATTAAACTCTTGTAAAACTGTGCTTCATCTTATATACTTTAGTGTACATGCCAGGCATAAGAAAACAGGTTTCTGAATTGTAACACTGAGCAGATCTCTATAATCTCCTGGCAATTAATGGCTTAAAAAAATCACAAGTATATTCTTTATATGAAAATGGAAATTCCTACATGGACTATCAGCAAAAGAAAAAGCACCTGTAAAATGTGCTTTTATGACATGCTTGTTTTTCCCTATTACACTGAACTGACAAAATTCACTTTAAGGCTGAACAGTGAACAAGATTGTTACACAGCACCTCAGCTCCACTCTAAGGGAAATGAATTCATCAAGCTACAGCAAAATTCAAATTAAGTTCATGTTGTGATACTTTTGGAGCATCTCAATTCTCAGGCAAAGGAAGAACACCCTTCTGACTGTTTACATTGTCTCCTCATTTAGTACAGGAAACACTTTGTTTATAGTGGAAGTTCATATGAAAGAGACTTCTGTCTGAAAGATTATCTTAACTCTTTCTGTGATTATCCCTAGATGCATAAATACTTCATTTTCAAAAATGAGGGATAAAATAGCCGTATTTGGGAAGTCAGCCAGTGGTATTTTTACGTAAGTTTTTTGCATAAATTAAAACGCAAACTCTCTAAAGATGAAGAAGATTCACTTACTTTTGTGAACAGGAATAGGTTTAACAAGGTCAGGCTGTGCTTGTGTGATTGGTGTTGGTGGCCCTTTTCCTCCGATGTGATTATTCACAACCGGAGGAGTTTGCGGTCGACCTCTGAGCAGGGGTGACATACAACGTCGTCGTTTTGGAATCCCTTGCATATTTGGTTCTCCAGGTCTTTTATGTTTATTTTGAGGCCCTGATACAAACTCATCCGCTTCATCTATCATCATTCCCTATAATTGATGAGAATTCTTAAAATTTATGCCAAAACCTCTTCATATTAAAGACAATAGATGCTTTGACGTTATGATGCTATTTAGCATGTACAACACACCATTATGCACTGCATTCTCAAATGTCAATCAAATCCTTCCAGGACCACATCAATGTGCTTAAGGCCCTTATCCAACAGTTTGCCAAGACAATTGAGTGGGCTGTCAAGCTTCTTTTTCAGTAACTGCAAAATGACTTACGCATTTAAAAAAGCAGCTCTGAATGATATTGGCAATTAGGTCAAGTCCAAGACAGATATGGACAGAAGGGAGAGCTCATGCTTTCAGAGTTACTGGAAGCTTTTTAAGGGGGAAGCTTGGTAAAGGAAACATGATTAGGTATTAGCTATACTACAGTGACAAACTTATTTCATTTATAATTCAGAAGCATAATACTGGGTTTACAATAAAGACTGCCTTCCATAGGGTACTATGGATGGAAAAACATCTAAGACGCTCTCTTGTAAGCAGTACTTTTCCAAATACTTGAAAGTGTTTCTCCACTATATTGCTCTTTCAATGGTCAAATCAGAAGCACACATACACCCACAAGCACAATTTTTACAAAGCTTTACAGAAAAGTCACCTTTTTGTCCAGTTTGAATGGATTGCCAAATGTATGAAGCCTTCGTGGTTGATCAGGATCAAGCTCTCGGAGTGGAGAAGGTACCTGTTTTAGATACTCCTGGTAGTTTCCCATTTGTGCTATAGGTACACTGTGAACTTGATCTATCGTAACAGAAGAGTTTATTAATACATGATACTGCTCAGCTTATGACAATTTAGTTTATATCCACTTCACACCTCCAGTTTTCAGTCTTCTATCAAATGCACTAACAAAATAGATGTGCAACACTCACCATTATTCTTGCCTAACAGGTATTTATAACATCATGGTTTGAGTGCAGGAAACTTGCTTAAATGAATCTGTGTCTTGCATATTTATCATTATGACAGGAAAATAAACAATAGTTGTCATGCATAGATACTAGTTTTCCAATGTGTCCCATAACTTTTCAACAAGGTAGATTGGTGAAAAAACTGAGACTGGGAACAAATTGTAACTAAAACATTACTACAAACAAAAGATACATTAATGCAAAGTAGTAATGCCACGCTACATGCAGGTTTGACATAATTCTACCCAATTTTAGCCACCCAGAATGTAATTGAGACTGGCGTTTTCCCAAATTTTTGGCCATTGAAATCAACAAATTCTTAAAATTCACAGGACCTGATTCTAAACTTGTTATGGAATTAAAGTTGTCAAGCCTTTGATCGAGCAAAACATACACTAACAGAAATAGCAGGAAAAAAATAACATTAGGTTTTACGTGGTTCAACTCCCTCTCCAAAGAGCAACTTCTCTGCATGTCACATTACATTATCACTTGATCACAGATGTTAATCTGACCTCAGTAGTGGCAGAACTAATGTAGCATACAAATGCCTTTCACTTGCATTGCCCTTCTCATTTTCTCTGCTTATTTCATCATCTTTTGCTAGATGCCATAAGGTACTGCCAAAAGACATGGTAGAAAGGTAAAGGAATAAATTAGCAGACTACTGAACTATTTGCTGTTGGCCTGAAGGGCAAAATGATCACACTGGCAGCACCCAGTGAGCAAGCTTACTTTTCACTGCTCACAATCCACTTTTATGGAGAAAGATTGTAATGTTCAGAACTGCCCTGTCACTGTTTTCCTCAGATACTCATGGAAGTTGGAAAAAGCAGCGAACAAAATCGTATGTGAAAGCCCAAACGTCCTCATACAGACCAAAGGACAGAGCAGCGAATCTGCAATCTTCCCTCCCCTCACCATTTTTTCTTCCAGTAAGTTATTTAAGGAAAAAAAAAAAAAGTCTAAAATACCCATGCAGTTTAATGGCAGTATCAGACATCCACTAAGTTTTAAAGCACTATGCTATTTATTACTGTCTCCATTTTGTTTTAGCACCAATCATATCACAGGTAGACAAAAAGTAAATTATCTAACCTTCATCTTGTCCTTTGAGGAACTTGCGAGTACTCTTCAGTAAATTAGATCTCATTCGTGTTAACTGATCCAAAAGATTTCTTCTGGGTATGTCATAAGCATTTCTAAAAGTCTGAGGTTTCAAATCCTATGGTTCCAGTAAATAAAGTTCCAATTAATACCATGTATGAAATAATATCTAGCATTTCAATGGAAGTATATTGAAAATAACAACATTACACACAGTGGTGCTTACCTTATTCAGCAAAGCTATTTGGAACCCAGCATACTCCTTCATATTGAAGTCTAGAGGTCTATGAGGAATTTCCCCAGTAATCCCCTGTAGCAGATGTTGAAAATCGTTCCTATGTGCCATAGACAGGTTGTGTGATCTGCTTCTGACCTTAATTCCAGTCTCTTGCGCTACCTTTTTGCCTACAGAGCCAATGACTCTATCGGACTCTATTTTGGCCTTAATTTGAAATAAATAAATAAATAAAATTGACAATATGCTCTTAAAAGGATTAGTCAGACTTATTCATTTTAAATTCCTACCTAGAAGATTCAACAATGTGCTAATAAACTATGACGACTATAACCAGGATAAGTGCTTAAGGAGTGCTTAATACATAACCACTTAATGCTTACTACAATTTTAAATATAGTGAACAGTTTGTGCCTAGGTCTTCTGCATATTTCTTCTCTGCTGCCCTTTATGGTATCTAAGCACCAATATGCATGCAATGCTTTTATTTTCATAAAATGCCATAATTTGACTAGTAATTCTCTGCAAATCTCTCTGTACTCTAATATACTGTTTTCTACAGTAACAGCTAAACACTGTAACTCTCCAAAGACTGATTCTCCCACAACTATAGTTGCGATCAGTCACACAATGGCATCATCTTTTTAAACCCTCAGTACAAATAGACATAACGTTAATAAATATGAAATGCACAATAATACCATATTCTCTTTGATTACAAAGACCTAACCCCTAAGATCATCTGAGATTTGCACCAAAATTAAACATGTTCATAAATGCCAGATTTTTGGCAAAATGCAGTTGAACAAAGACCCAAAAGTAATTTAGTAATACACCTGCCAATGTTGGTTTTGCAGATGCACATAAATTTATAGACTACTCAAAATTTGAATTTTTACTTTTTAAGAATACTGAGTTGCTACTGGCAGTGCCTTTCTGAAGTTAGAAAAGCTTTAAGTACAATTTTCAGTGCATGCTATTACATTATAAAAGTATAAAATGCCCACGTTGAGAGATCAGTTCACAGAATACTGAGCAGTATGACTATGATTTAATAGGATACACTATAAACTTCAAGAGGTTTGGTGCTGCAAATAATCATTTATATTAATGCTTTAAGAAAAAGCTGGCCCAGAAGAACTCATTAGCTAAATTACAAGTATTTGCACTGCTGTTTCTTGAAGTTTCAAGCCTACTGCATTATTTTATTATTTTGAACAAGAAAGCTTAACATGCACAGTTCAACAAAATAAAAGCAGAGGTAGCAGGGCAGAAATGCTTTAGCTGGTGCAGGAGACTAATCAAAGATAAGGGCACTATTCTGAACACAGTCAACAATTTCAAAAGGTCACTTGCCACTTCTACATCTGTATCCTTATTTGAGAATCTGAATTTTGTCAGTTTGCATTTACTGAATGCTTTCCATTTAATTTCACAAGCCAAAAAAAGACATTTTCAGATTGAGATGCACAAAGTACAAGTATCTATTTTCTGAAAAAATGTTAGAACATCTTTAACATCGAAGACAACATGTTTTCTTTTGGACAAAAGTATGTTACCATCTGTACAAGTCAAAAATGCTCCTAAACCAAAAAAAATTAATAATCTCAATTTGTACCTCCATATGTATCTTTATACTCCAGACTAAAAAGTCTATTTAAATGTTACGTTTTCCTTCAATTCTGAAAGCCAAAATGCTTGTTTGCTAACTGCTTATGGGAAGTTATTAACTTGATATTTCTGCTCTTTCTTCCCTCAAAGCCATTGAACTTGAGTATTTTAAAATCATCCTGATATTAGAATAAGTTTTTACTGCTCTTTTGCTTTAACATTACCTGCTGACTCAACTTTTTGAGATAGGAAATGACACTGTAACTAAGTCCATATTCCACATTGTCAGCTATAAGGTTTGGTGCTCCCATCATTCTCACAGCTTTCTTCAAAGGCTGAAACATGGAATACATTGTACAGTCATATTTAACTTTGCAAGTGTTTTATACATCAACTAACTTATTCATTGCAAACAGAACCTGAGGTCCACTAAGTTAGAAAAGAAGAAAACCAAAGAACTTTCAGGGAAGCATTTTTTGTTATTGTTTTAAAGCATTGTTCCATTCATACAGAACCAGTTAACAGAAATATATTTTATATATGAGTCACAGCTGATGAAATTGTCATAACATTCAAGTCTCGAGACTTCCACAGGACTCCAGTGAAAACAGCAAGTATCATTATGCATGAAGTCTAGCTATTCTCTCTTAAATTAATGCATATTCTACTTTAAATAGGGAATATACCCATAGTGGAAAGATAACTACAGTTACATGATAAAATAGAAGTTGTAACACAGTAAGTCATCTTACCCCAAGATAATAAGGAGGCATTGTCTTCAAATAGCTTTCAAATGACTGTCGCCATTTCAATGTAGGCTTTGCCTTGTGTACTTTAAACAAGTCATCTGATGGTTATAAAAAGAAGAGACAAAATTAAAGGCATGTCTAGGCAGCATTGCATCATTTTTTCTAATAGAAGAAACTCTCAAAGAAATGAATTCTTCAATGCTGAAGCTAGCATATATATTTGAACATGTATACGACTGAGTATACACACAAGATAAATGCTGCAGCCAAAAGATGTACCTTGATAAATTATTTATCAAAATGAATTTGTAATTGAGACAGATTGGGGAAAATGGCTCCTAAAATAATGAAAGAAGTGAGACCAAAACATATTTGAAAGAACAATGATTAATTAAATCATTTCACATGGAGTCTGAGTCATGAAGAGTAGCCAATTGATAACAAGTGAAACAAGTAACTGATGACATCGCTCAACATGCTACCTTTCTACAGGTGTATGATTAATACCCACATTAACTGCAGCAATCTCCTTAGATGAGATCAAGTTTTCAACTGCTTACCACCTAAGAAAACTTTTATGAAGTTGTATTTACCTAGCAGCGGAAGAAGGACTGGATAATTGTAAGGCATCACAAATAAATTCACACAGTTCAGAGCTGTGCTAGCTTTCAAGTAACCAAAAGGATGACCAAGTTCACTGTATTTTGCACTATTGCTCACATATACCTGCAATAAAACACATTATGTTGCACGTAAATCCAAAGCATTGTGTGCTGAAATTTTACATCTTATTTCAATTATAGAGTAAGATCTATGAAAAACTGCATTTCATAAATAACTTCAATTCAGCATGCACTCTACTTGCCTGCCAGCAGGTCTGAGGGGATTTTCTTTCCAAGATAAACTGGGTCAGTGGTGAAGGTTCTAACTCGTATTTATCAAAAGGCAGTTTGTCAATTACCATCGGCTCACAGTCAGTACAGGAAAATTTCACCACAGGATGAGATGTGCGAGGTGGCTAAACATAAGCATTCCACTGTTAATAAGTCTGCACAACGATTAAAATGCAATGGTACTATGACAACTTAAGTAATACATGTTCTTTGAAAACAAACGTACTTAAGGAGCCTATTCAATACTGGACTCATATGCACTGTTAGTGAGTCCTAACCAATTAATTTATGATGTTAGCACTGTCTTAAAATCTAAAGGAATCTTATTTTCTAAATCAATGCCAGTTATTTTACCTAGTAAGTCTAGAACAGTAGAGTACACAGGTAAAACTTCTTGCATACCTGCAAAAAACTTTGCAAATGGAATTAAATTGCAGGGAGGACAAAAAAAGAAAAAAAAAAAAAGGAACCTTCAATGCTTCTCTGGGGCATGCCCATTTTTATTCCCACAGAAGCAGGCACCATACTTTTACATTTGCTGACTTCCTCCAGCACTTTTCCTTCTTGGCAAATATAACAGTTAGAAAATTCAAACTGAATTATAATGATCAACAGCAGCATGAATTTAGAAAAAAACCCCACGCTTTAGAAGAACTCGCATTTTAACTAAGCCTGTGAAAATTTACTTCAATTCAAGCAATTTAAGTGCTTGGATTTTCATCTTTTTATTAATCAAAGGGAAAAAGCCTTTTGTACCTCAAGTTTCAAATATAAGTTAACAACATATTTGAAATCTCTTTAGCTGAAAGGGAAAGGTGATTTTTTGTGTGTGATGACAATTGGAGCTGTACATCTTCTACTGAATGTCTTTCAAGAGAGGAACATAAGCTCTTATACTTACCCTGAGCCTCCTTCAAGGCCACTAGAATCTGCGGAGGAGCTCAACTGTGAAGGCTCCTTCCATTTACTCTCTTTACAAGAAGGTAGCTAATAAATACATAACATGAACTAGGGAAACACAGGGTTTCTTGGACTTTCCTATCACTACACCTTGAAAGTAATTTTTCTACATCTATAAAGCTCTAGCCTCTTCCTTTTAGGATAGGCCACCCAAATGTTATCTGCCCATAAAGTTGGTCTTGCCTTGAGTGTCTCCACTCTGAGAAGGTGTACTGTCCAAGTGCATACAAAACAGGAGGCCAAACCAACTGAAGGAACTGCAATTCTCTTCAAGAAGATGCCTCCAGTAAATAGTTGTGGTAGAGTTTTTGACCAAGCCATGAAGCAGTTATACTAGGAATAAAAAGGCTGCAAAAGAAGTTCAGTGCTAAGACTTGAGAAGTCAAATAAATCTCGGCTGGACAGCAGAACTGCTCCTCAGAGTAGCGGGAGCAGCCATTTCACATGTTGATCTCCCGATGATAGTTGATAATATTATTACCAACAGTTCACAAAACAGTTGTCGGGGTAGCACTGTTTGAGACACTCCACTACGGATCAGGTAACAGGCAGGAAATGACTCTTAAGTAGAAAAGAGTTACAGCATATGCTAAATGTTAACACCACGTTTTCAGAACACTAATGAAATAGAAGTACTGAAACTCTATCAGCAAACTTAGTGCCCCAACATTTCATAAGGAAAGTCCGATATGGAATTCCAATTGATGTTAACAGGAATTTAGCTGCATATGCAATAATCCAGTGCTTTATGCAGTTATGGGAACTATACAGGCTGAAACTGAGAGAAGAATTTTTTCTCATCTTCTCACCAAGTCAACCTCATGTTTTAGCAGATTGAATTCAACAACTCTTCACCTGGCAAGATCTATTCTAGCAATCTCGATCAAAATCTGCAGCAGCAGGCAAACTGTACTGACTCTCTACAGTGAATGGAGGCAGATATGCCACTGAGAGCAATTACATGGAGCACATGGGACAGTTTTCATACAGAGCAACTTGTTAATATCTAGCACACAATGACTTTTTGTTTTTTAAATTACTTTAGAAGATTTAATTTTATTCATGTATGCTAACTTGCTTGTAGTTCAGGAAGGCATCCATGTCCTTCAATGAATGTGGCCACAGACACCAGCAATATCAAACCTGTAAATATGACTAAAATTTCATACTTTTATCACTCCTCAACAACATTATTTCAAAGAACTTCCATATTTTTTTTAAAAGAAGATAAAAAAATGAATTAAAAGTCCAGTGAGTTTGCTAGTCAGCACACTAATTTCAGATCAAAAAAACCTACAAAAATTCAATTAAAATTGTCATAAAATATAGGGAACAATTATACAACTGCATTATTTCTACTTCAATGATTTTCAAAGATTAGCAGAAATAAAAAATACATACTAATGATTAGTTCTCAGACCAAAGAAAAGACAGTGCCCTACATTCTTTTATGAAAAATGTAAGTAAAATTAATTCTGTGGGCAGTATCTAAAAAACAAGCTGAGTTTCTCCACTTGGGATAAGTTGAAGGAGTGACTACACTGCACAATAACAGATAAAATTACATTCACCTGCTAGAATGAAGACAAAGCTACCACAGGGATTCAAAACTGGGAAGGTAATACTGTCTTCTCCTAGTACCATCCGTGAGGCAATAGAATTTGACAGGCTATTATCAAAGTGGCACCTTACTTCTGGTTTAGTATTTTAACAGAGTTCAAACAGAAACACTGTGTGCATGTACTAGGTTGACAAATCTGTTATGGGCAGCTTCTTAATGCTTCAAAGATACTAAAAAGCAAACTCATAATATTCTCATCAGTAATTTATCTGATTTAACTGCAAAACTGGTTTAAAAGCGTCATTCCTTCTTGGGTCTCACTGCTTTTACAGTTGCTACAATGAAGCACATATCTCAAGATTTAAAAATCAGTGAACAGGAAATTCTGGAATATTCTCCCATGCACAACCCTTTGCCTTAACTTCAGTACATACCAGTGTTGGAGAATTTTGATCTGGCCAGAAGGATTCAGGAACAGGCCAATGACCTATAGGAACCCCAGTTTTAGGGTTTGGTCTGACATAAATAAGTTTGTGACAGCTGTGCCAAGGTTGGGGTCCAAAAGGTCTAGATATATCCACCTGCCCATCTACAGAAGAAAAAAGCTTTATGAGTCAAAATAGTGTTAAAACTCAGAAAGAGTATTAAACAACTTCTGTGAAGAGTTTAAGAATTATGCCCCCAGGGAAGCTCTTCCTGCAGTTAATATTATTTCTAAGAATAGCAGATAGTTGTCAGTAAGCATTTCTGCAAAAAAACCCAGAAACTATCAGAAACCAAATAAGCATTGAATGTTTACAGGATCAGAGCTGAAAAAGCCAATTATCTGGAGCCCTTACTAATAATCAGTTTCTTTCTCCTCCTATTGTTATTAACAGATAACCTTCAAATCTGTGCAAACAAAAAAAAAAAAGATACACATGACTAATACTGCTAGACTTTTTATTGCAGCAAAGCAGGATTAAAAAAAATACCACAACCACTTCATAGTAACATCCTAAGATGAGCCCAGCTTAGAAACCACTTAGAATGAGAATTTAAGGCTGCACAGCCATATTTGCTATTTTAACTCTTCATGCAGCCCCTTTACTACATTAAACAGAAGGGTATGTGTATAAACCCACAGTATTTCCATATCAAGTGATTTACATTTCTAACTGGAACTACTGCTTAAAACTCATGAACCCATTAAACTATCCTTTATGTGAATACCTGCATTTAAGACTACCTGAGCAACATGACCAAATGTAGAGGTTTTACATAGTGTCTAGCACCTATAGCCAGGATTTTGAAAAAGTACAATACCTGTTCAGATAGAAAAGGTCCTTTTTACAGTAATGTCTTTTAAACTGCAACATTTTACCTTTTGTCAACTATTACAGGAAGTTCACTAAGTTATATTGATAGTCATCCCTGCCATTTGATCTGACACTGTAAAAAATGTCAAGTACCGTCAATTGGGGAGGGATCCGGTCCAGCTTTTTCAAAATTTATTACCACTCCACTTTGCACTTTTTGCACCAATGACTCAAGACACTGATTCAGCATTCTTGGAGAACACACACAATATGATCGACCTAGAACAAAACAGCCAAAGTTGAAGTTGTTCAGTGTTTCTATCCCTAACTTTTAACTTGGATCATTTAAAACTGTTCACCCACCATACACATTGATTTATGTATGGATCACTGATTTAAAGCTTCTCCCAAACACTCCTCTTTGTTTAAGCAGAAAAGCAGCCTAGTGGAGCAGTGAGTGTTACATGCACCTCATTGGAAATGTTCGGGCTTTAGCCCCTTAATGACTTTAGCTCGAATTCTTGGTTGCATTCATGGAAAATGGGCTCCCCCTTGTGACAGACATCAACACTTAACTGTCCACGAATTTCAGTCAAAGCACCATCATCATAGACTGACGTGACAGTCAGAAAGCAGTGGAATGAAATCCTTTTGGAATGTTTTTTAAATTCCTTTGCTCTCCATCACATCCTCTCCAACACACCAGAAAAGTCACATATTTGTGATGTGATCAAAAACTTCTACAAACAAATTATAAAATAAATGCCTGAGTTTGATCTGGAATATAATTTCTAAAAGGTTAAGAATATGAGTTATGATGCAGAGAAAAGTATTGATTTTGCAGAATTATTATGCATCTGCATTACAGGAATTCTGCATTGCATTCTGTATGTTCTGAAGGGGAGGAGTAAAAAACAAAGTAACCCAACACATTTCCTTCACTTTTGGCTTCTTTAGATCACAGTATGACAGGAATTTCGCAAAAGTGTACTGTAGAAACAACAATTCTTACAATTTTTAACTGTGATACCAAGATGTGTTAGAAAAAATTCAGTTTTCTCTTCTAAGAAACTGCTAAGAAAAGTAGATTCACACTCTTCTAAAGCAGGTGACATTAAGTTGTCTGTAGCTTTAATGCAGTGTCTTTAGTTTTATTATATTGGAGTTCTGAGTTTTTACAAGTAATATAAGAACTTAGAAATACTTATTCCACAATGTGTACATGATTAATACACTTAAATTGAATTAATTTTAATTTTCAAAAAGTATTGACTTGGCAAAGGAAACCAGGGCACTCACCCCCTGTGACTTCACACATAGGTGTGATAGCAGAGTCATCCACTGGTACCCCTGTCATCTGCTCCGATTCTGGTGCTGTAATACCAGGCAAACGGAGAACCAAAGCAAATAACCTCTGATCCCATCGAAAGGGTTCCTTAGTCAATTCACTTCCAGGTAGAGGGGAATTGAGGGGTAAATGGAGCTAAAAAGGAATTTAAATCTGTTATAATTATATGAATTTAAATCTGAATATACTGCTTTATTAAAAAAAAAAATCAGTTGACATGGTGATGGCAATTCACTCCATACAAACGTATTTATAACCTCTTCACAGACACTTACAATTTGATTCAGGTACTGTACTTTAATCAGCACTTAAAACATTTCAAGGCAAAATGATGCATGAACTTGAGAGTTACAAACTGAGTGGGAATAACCACTTTTTAAACCTGATTTAAAACTTCAGAATGAATAGAATATTTTCTTTAGAATTTCAGCAGTAAGAACTGCTTCACTGCAGCATTCTTTTGTTCAGTATTCCGCAGAACAGGCCCATTCTCAGCTCAGTCTTTTCCTTGATTCTCCAAGATAAAAAGCACACTGAATGAAAAGGTAATGTTAAACTAAGAGTCCTGCAGAAGAAACATAACTTAGGCATAGTTGCTCAAAAAAAATCTAGCTGCCGGGATCTTCTACTCCAAAGAACCCAGCTCCAGCAAATGAATTAATGTGGTAGCTATGTTAAGGAATCAAAAGGCAGAGATTTTACGTAACTTGAGTATACGCCGCAACTGAACTCATGCCTGTCCTTTAGATAAAAGCTCAGATTAACAATAAAATCAACTCTGAAATGCAAAATGAGGTCTCACTTATAGATAATAGGTAACAGTAGAGAAGGCTACGCATACAAGGAAGAATCACTTGCCATGTGCCATTGTGTTGCCTTTGTCTGGAAAGTACTACATAGAAGTTTTAGTTCAAAATACCAAAGATACCATCCAGGGCCATACAATACATGGGAGCATTTCTTTTTGTTTCAGTTCCCAGAAGACACAGTAAAGAGATTCAAGTTTCAGACTTCAAGCATGCTGTACTAAAGATACAGCAGTTGATAGGGTATTATTTATTAACCACTAACAGCCAACAGCCAAAGAGACTAAGAGAACATTTAAAATTCCGGGGGTTACTGGCTGTTTTACAACTAGTTAACTGAAACACCTTAAAAAATAAAATAAAATACATTCAATGCATTAGCTTCTACAGGGCAGCACAAGGCATTTGGGAAACTCTAGCCTCTCTTTTTGCATCCAGATACCTCACACGGATTAGTGGGAAAAAGAAAGCTTATCAAAACATTCAACCACAGAAGCCCTGAACAGATAGACTAGACTTACAGCAAGTAAATATTGCTTCACAATATTTGCTAGATCCCTGGCTGATGATACCACTGTCACTATAAGCAAAATTCTCCTTTCACCTGGAGCACTTTATCCATGACTCACACTAAGAGACAAAATACAAGCTGAAGCAGACTCAACGCTTCCTCTAACATTTTCCTTCTTATGCAGCATTCAGAAAATTCCAATTCTCAATCCCAACTCAGTGTTAGCAAAGGAAACTACAAGTCTGTTCCAAAACTTGATGTAAGTCCACAAAAGCAGCCATGAAGTTGCCTTCACTTTTAGTTCATAGTAGTTAGTTAAGGAGTTTGCAACAAGCTGTTGAAAATGTTTTCATAGAACGGTTCGGGTTGGAAGGGACTTAAAGACATTTAGTTCCAACCCCCTGCCATAGGCAGGGACACCTTCCACTAGACCAGGTTGCTCCAAGCCCTGTCCAACCTGGCCTTGAGCACTGCCAGGGATGGGGCAACCACAGCTTCTCTGGGCAACCTGTTCCAATGCCTCACCACCCTCACAGTAAAGGGCTAATCTCAATCTACCCTCTGTCAATTTAAAGCCATTTTCCCTTGTCCTATCCCTACATGCTCTTGTAAAAAGTTTCTCTCCAGATTTCTTGTCAGCCCCTTAAGGTACTAGAAGGCTGCTCTAGGGTCTCCCTGGAAGCTTCTCTTCTGAGCAAGCCCAGGTCTTTCAGCCTGTCTTTATAGGAGTGGTGCTCCAGCCCTTGTTGGCTTGTTTTTAAGAGATTAACTTGAAAACATTAAACCTAATTTGAAAACTGGAAACCTCAACTACTTCTATTTACACAATTGCAAACATCTCATATTGGGAAAAATATGTGTCTTTGCATTTGAAAAAGAACCAACTGATTGATACATTCTCAAAGCCACATTAAACATGACAAACCCACTCTCATAACGTGGGCAAGAATCAGAACGCTTTTGGTTTACTACCGATTCACATGCTTGTGTTTCCCCTTTTCACACAAAAATCCAACAATGCCTGCCTGGCAAAAGGAACTCAGTTAAAAGAATAGCCACTTAGTAAACAGCCTAGAAACCTGGCTGTAAGAGGACTCAATTGCAAGCACTACATCATCCTCTCTTGGGGCTATTATTAAGGAACACTAAGCACCAAGCTTTCCTATTTAGATCTCGCCAAACAGAGATTTATCAGCTCTGAAGAGTACATGGCATCTGCAAAATATGCCTATGTAATAGCACTGTTTTTCTTCAGGCAGTATATATGCATATTTTTAAATATATTTATATATAAGGCACCAAATTGGACGCTGCACCAACACCATCCTGAGTCCAATTCATCCCAATCTACAAAACCTTTCTCTGGCTCAGCTTGTTATACTGAGGGAACCCCAAAACCAAACAGTACCCAAGAGCAGGCCACTGCATTACGTATTCTCAGAAACATTTTCAAACTGTAAGATGATTTGCAAAGCCATCAGAATCAACTCAAATGTCCTCACTTCCTTTCCTGCAGTTCAATTCCAGTTAAATTTAACATCCATGTTACTGCAGAAGTTATAGATCCAAACCAGGCCTCATTATCCATAAACAATGACTGCACATACAGGCTTACACGTAACTACAGGCAGCTCTATCTTAGGAAATGTCATAAAAGGTTGCTACACACCTAGGCACTCAAAAATACCCATACAATCAACTTCCCTGCCTAAAATACTAAAAAAAAAATTTAAAAATATCTATCTGCAAGTAACCTTCTTTGAAGGCTTTTCTGGCACACATAAAAAGACAAGACACATCTAACATTCCAAGCAAATGAAGCATTTCATCCTGAAGGACTGAGAATGGGCAACAAGATTCAAGCCCAGCTGAGAAAACAAACCCTTGAGAGACTGAGTAACTCTACTTAGAGTTAACAGTATTTTGTTTTCCTATCTTTTCCATCCAATTGTATGCAGTTATAACACAGAGAAAGCCACAAATTGTTCTTCCATAGGAAATAAGATCACAAAGGCACACTAGGTCAACTGACACACCATGTTAATGATACATTATACTTGGCCATTCTGATGCTAGCACGAACCATGAGCAAGTGCACACTGAGCTGATAGTTACACAGAATTCACAGGTCAAGAAGAGCTCTGGGGCTCAGTGCCAAATACTGTGATCCTGGCAACTGCTGTTAACAGGAATAACATGGATAAGGATGGACAAGAACATACATCTAATGAGAAGTGCCACATATTTCTTGCAGAGTTTGTTTAAAAATCAAGACTTTTATCTGGAGGAACGATGATTAAAAATATGGTGCATTTACAGTTCCTGGTTACTCTTGAAAGTAAGCAGGACCTTGCCACTTGTCACAGTTATTACAGCAGGGATGCAAGATGATCAATCTTGTGAAGGATCAGTGTGTAACAATGCCAAACTGTTCTGCGATGAGAAGTCAAGAAAATCACTGACTCTTCCTGTAAGGGTCTCTTATAACTGAAAGATCAGACGAGTGGCAGCATGGAGATCCCAAACAGTATTGCTCATGCTTTCTGCTTGCATGATCGTTCATCAGAATGTATCAATAGCTCAATAATCCAGTTTCAGTCTTGCAAACAGGAGTTTAATGCTTTCTCTTTAAACAGAGGTATGTAGAAGGAAGATAAAGGAACATAGCTTAGCAGCTGCAAAAAGGAATTACATTTTATTTCATAACAAAGAGCAATAAGAGAAATCCTCTAAAGCAATTAAACACTTGTTAAAGGAAAGATCAGGAAAAGGCTAAGAATAAATTTGAGGGATCAGACCAGAAGTGAAAGCCACTCAGAGGAATTCCTAGCATAAGACCAATAATTAATCATAGAATAGTTAGGGTTGGAAA
>NW_009918634.1:0-779 GCF_000696875.1 Nestor notabilis
TTCGGAGAGTGACCGCACCGGGAACACCGGGACCCGCCGTGTCTCGCAGGCGCAACATGGTGCTGGGCGCGGATCAAGTGAACCTCATCGGCCAGGTGTTCGAGTCCTACGTGCTGGAGCACCACAGGGACGACATCTTGGGCATCCTGAGGGAGGCCGACGACAATGCGCACTACCCCGTGGTCGTCGACGCCTTGACGCTCTTTGAGACCAACATGGAGATCGGGGAGTATTTCAACGCCTTCCCCAGCGAGGTCCTCCCGGTTTTTGACAGCGCGCTGCGCCGGGCGGCCCTGGCAGCCCTGCAGGATGCCGCCGCGGGTTCTCCGCAGCTCAGCCTGAAGCAGAACCTCCATGCCAGGGTGTCCGGTGAGTGGCCACGACTGCCAAATATCCATACTCCATAATAAAGTATTGGGATGTTATGGGAAGGAACAAGTTTTGTTCAAGGCCAGTCAGGGCAGGGCTTTGGGCAGCCTGGTCTAGTGGAAGGTATCCCTGCCCATGGCAAGGGAGGTGGAACTGGGTCATCTTAAGGTTCCAACCCAACCCATTCTACGAATCTGTGATTCTATGATTCTAATTCTTGTGGTTTGGTAGGGAATGGGTAGTATTTACTGAACAGAAAAGAACACATGTAATCACATGGAGTTGTGCAGACCAACCTGGGAAAAAGCGGTGGCTGTCTCTGGTGGCATGTGTGCAATGGTTGGTATTGGGTCAGGACTTAGATCAAAGCCTGTCCATGGCAAAAAGACTCCCCAAACCAGCGGCTGGGC
>NW_009918634.1:797-23753 GCF_000696875.1 Nestor notabilis
CTAGCCACAAGGTCTAAAGAAAAAGAAGCTTTAGTGAAAAATATGTAGTTCATTGATCTTCCTGCAGGTTGACTTCTTTACCGTGTCACTTGGTTCATGGTCCTTACTGGCTCTAGCCATCTCCCAGAAGAAGCAAAGTCTAGATTCTGAGTGTCTTATAACAATTCCATCTGAAATTGTCAAATTTTATGCTTAACTAATTGTTCAAATATAACGTCTTATAAAATTGGCATGAACTGTTGAAAGGCATGATCTTTATTAGAGGATTTTGCCTTCTTTTTCAGTACTAGGTTGATAGTAAGTTTCACTATTAAGTTGATAATCCATTATTCTTTATTATTAGGAAATCTTTAGTTGCTTTGAGGTATGGTAAGTGTGGGGTGCAGGTTCTGGCAGGATATTCGGTTTGCCTGTTTTGAGGAACTGGTGGCAGCAGTGACCCTTCTGGTTGAAGCAATAGTCTGCAAAGCCAAGAGCTGGCAACTTGTGTTTACTTCCTTTGCCCTGTGTTAGAATGGTTTATGATCATTCAGTCTCTTGACAGCTTGAACTTGGATGAATCAGAGTTGTTAAATAGGCCTGTGTTTCATCCAAGTAAGTTTTATTTAAAATATTGTCACTAAAACACATACATCAGAAATTTAAGTACCCTCCATCTCTCATAGTGCTATCTTCTCCAGGTTTTTAGGGACAAAAAAAAATACCAATTCAGGTGTTAAGGAGCTGTCCTGGGTTCAGCTACAGCAGTCATTTTTTCTCCTTCTTAGTAGCTGGGGCAGTGCTGTGGTTTTGACTTTCAGTCTGGGAACAATGCTGATAACACCGATGTTTTTAGTTGTTGCTAAGTAATGTTTACTCTGACCAAGGACTTTCTCAGGCTCATGCTCTGCCAGGGAGGAGGGGAAGCCAGGAGGAAGCAGAGGCAGGACACCTGACCCAAACTGGCCAAAGGGCTATTCCATACCACAGCACGTCATGCCCAGTATAGAAACTGGGGGGAGTTACCCGGAAGGCCAGATCGCTGCTCGGGTCGGGCTGGGTATCGGTCAGCGGGTGGTGAGCGGTTGTGTCCTTTTCACTTGTTATTCCTCTTATTATTATTGGTAGCAGTAGTGGTTTGTATTATACCTTAGTTACTGGAGTGCTGTTATCTCAACCCGTGGGAGTTACATTCCTTCGATTCTCCTCCCCATCCCTCCGGGAGCGGGGGGAGGAAGGAAGAGGTGGGGGAGTGAGCGAGCGGCTGTGTGGTTCCAAGTTGCCGGCTGGGCTTAAACCATGACAGGAGCTTGTACAAAACTGCCGAGCACGTGGTGTGCAAGGATGGCCTCTATCTTGTACTAGAATTTGAAATGTTGGACATCTCCCTGTACCTACAAAAGTAGGAGTGAATTAAAAAACTTTCCCCCTAGTGTTCCAGGATACATTTTCAGCATTCAGAGCTTCGACATGAAAACAGAGTTATTTCTATTCAAAGTATGATTAGTTTATAAGCCACCAAGGAGTATTAGAAGGGAGTACAGCAAGGGGAAGACGATTGCCGCATGAGTAGTGGTGTCTTTAAGACATTCTTGCTCCTGTTATCAACCTGCTGCTGGAGCTGACCCTTCCTCCCAGAGTGATGTTTTGTCTGAATATTCCCTAACCCACCTCAGGCAAAATTAGCCATGTTTGATCAAATGCACAAGTCTGACTGGTGATTGATTGATGAAAGAAGTTAATCAGCAGACTCACAAATTACTTCATCACTAAACTGGAGGGAAACTGATGAAGAACAGAGGGTAGTTATCCTTGTGTGGTCCCGCTGGATCAAAAAAACATCAGTCCATGCAGTTTGGTTTATGTTCTGTACCACTGGAAGGCTGGCTGCTGGAGAAACAAAAGCAGTAAGGTGAATGATCTGTAGGCTTTTTTTATGCCCAAATTTTCTCACGCTACCTATTATCTTTTAAGTGGATGCTGGGTTCTGATTACGTTCAGGATTCTCATCTTGGAGCACTGTTTCCCGCTCCCACATCCAACAGGAATCAGGAGAATGTGATGCACTTTTATCAGTGGGAGCAGCAGGCAATGACCTGGAGTGGGGCTGAGGGGATCTGTGTTTCAGGCGTGGACTGAAGTGAGGAAAAGTGGTTTTGCTTTGCTAGGTATAAGAGTGGATTCTGAGCATGCTCATGCCAATATGGACAGGGCACCTAGGAGTTCGAGGAAGGATTTGAGGAGTCTGAATATGCAGTGATTAGTAATGGATGATTACCTCGGGTTTGCAGAAGAAAGTAGAAGATGAAGTTCTTTGCCTGAATTAGCATTGTAGGAATTTGACTGTATAATTTCCCGTTTGCCACAAATCTATTACGGGATTTTTCCTTACTCACTGTTAGCCTGAGCACTGCTGTGTCTGTTATTGATGGCCAAGCTGCTTCTAATAGTTATTTGTGATTATTAATACAGTAAAGCTAATTCAAAGAGGCACATACTCAGTTGAAGAATTTGTCGAACAATCTAATATGACCAGAATGAAGGCTCTTTGTTTCCCATCCGGACTCTGGTCTCTTCAGTAGTCATGGAGATGATCATAACCTATGTCCCAACAACAGTGCTGCAGCTCTCTCTAGTGTGAGATGTATTTTGCAAAGGTTGTTGAGCTGCACCAATACTGAGCTAGGGAAAACAGCTGGAAAAATAATGCATTTTGTCTTTTTTCTTTTTTTTTTTTTTGTCTGAATGCAAACCTGTGGGAGAAAAAGAATTTTCAGCAGGTTTGGTAAAAATATGTAAAGAGCTTTGCTACAGTCAACCAGAAAAATTTGTTTGCAGTTCTACATAATACTTTATTTCTTTTCCAGAATATTTAATTCCTTTCTGCTTTTCTGTTTTCTTTTTTTACTTTATTCTTTTATCTTTTAAAATTAGCTTAATATTTTAAAGTATTTTCTTTAAAAAAAAAAAAAAGCAAAAGGTCAGACACTTCGCTTAAAAGCATCAAACCAGAATGTTTCAGCATGCCTGAAATCACATAGAATAGAATCATAAAGAATCATAGAATGGTTTGGGTTGGAAAGGACCTTAAGATCATATAGTTCCAACCCCCCTGCCATGGGCAGGGACACCTCGCACTAAACCATGTTGCCCAAGGCTCTGTCTAACCTGGCCTTGAACACTGCCAGGGCATTTACCACTTTGGGCAGCCTGTTCCAGTGCCTCACCACCTTTATAAAGCATTTGGTTTTGAAAACACTGAAATAATTGCATGTTGTCCTTTTTTTAACAGCCAAGACTGCTGAGAAGATTTGACTTAAATGGACAAATAGTTTTGGTCCCCTTAGAAACATCATTTTGGAAGTAAAGCTAAGAAATTATTTTAAGAGCAGGCAATATCTTTTTAAGTTGATAATCTTTAGTATCTTGTAGCTCATATGCTAACTTCTGAAGAGGCAATATTTTGATGCTGTCCTCAGGCATGCATTTCAGACACCATTTATTTTCATAAAGACTTTGTAGGCCGTTGAGGTGGATGAACCTTCCTGAGGATTTCAGTTGCTGCAGTGGCCACACAGGTGAATGCTGGAGCGGGATGGGTCCACCACAGAGCTGACTGCTGGGGTGGAATTAAAGGAGAGCAAGTGGAAAGTGTTCTGTCACTGTTCATTTGATCGTACAAGTGAATTTGCTTTTGTTGCATTCATAACCTCTTTATATTCTTTTTGTGCCATCTTCCTTGTGCTTGAGGTTTACTGGGATGCAAGGTCCCTTCCAACCCAAACCATTCTATGATTCTATGATGTAAGGTCAGATTCTCACACACTAGGAATTTTAAATTTGCTTAGACTTGAGAATTCACACAAGATCAGGAGTTAAACTTGTGTAACTGTGGAAATAACATGGAACCACAATTAAGCAGCATAAATAAAATGTTGCAATTCAGATAAATCAGTTGCAGAACAAATGCCATTTGTCTAAATATCATTTATATTAATTAATAAATCTGAGAACATCAGGATCTCTTTCCATGAATGGAAACTGTTCATGACTATTCAGCCCTTGGCAAGAGTAGGAGAGTAAAGTGGCAACATTTTCTGTTAGTGCTCAATGCCTGATGATTTTCACTAACTGGGGCCAGTGAATCAGATTTATGGTACAACAGATGAATTGTTGAATCACATTTATGAAACGGTAATAACAATGTCTACTGTTAATGTCTGGCATTTCTTCTAGTCTTTCTGTTTAACTGCATTGTAACTCCATGTTTTATAAGCATAGCCTTACGCTGCACTCATTTTTATCTAACAGGTTTGCCTGTTTGCCCAGAGCTGACTCGAGAGCACATTCCTAAAGCCAGGGATGTGGGTCACTTTTTATCTGTTACTGGGACTGTCATACGGACCAGTTTGGTGAAAGTTTTGGAGTTTGAACGGAGTTACATCTGCAATAAGTGCAAGCATGTGTTTGCCGTCAAGGCTGACTTTGAGCAGTACTACACATTCTGTCGTCCATCAGCCTGTCTTAATGAAGAAGGCTGCAACTCAACCAAGTTCACTTGTCTCTCCGGAACAACCTCTTCTCCAACTTGCTGCAGAGACTATCAAGAAATCAAAATTCAGGAACAGGTGAAAAAAAAAAAAAAGGTGGAAAAAAGAGGAGGGTATTAAGTTGTAAGTGTGCCAAGTACAAAGAGAATTAACTGAGGAAGGCATTTGAGGGCTTAATTTCCTGCTGGAATAAGATGAGTCATTATTTTAGTGATACTGTTGATGCTTACATCAGAACTAAGTTTATCCCATTTCCATTGGTAAGTTTTACATGCTAAGATAAGTAGAAGTGTTACAGGTGCTGTTTAAAACAAATGCCCAAGAAAACGGAGAGAAGCCGGACAGCCTGCTGGTCAGAGATCTCCAGTCAGTCAGAGAGTTAAAAAATTAGGCACATGTTAACTAGACTTGCTCTATTAGGTAAGTCCATTCAATACTGTATGAAACACCCGGGGTCAGTGCCTAGATGAAGTTTCCACGTCAAATCCTTACAACACCAAGTATGCATTGTTTCTCTAAGCATTTGGTATATGATGCTGACGTTCAATGCTGCTTCTAAGGACTAAAGCTAGCCCAGTGGTAGCCAAGGCCAGCAGTGGTGCCGTGTGGTCAATACACGGTGTCTGCAAATGTCTGTTCCCTTCAGCCAATATTAAATTCAACAATTACTGAACATGTGAACCTTACAGAATTTGCATTTGATTTTCTGAAAGTAGCCCTGGGCAAAAATACAACTAAGCTGGAGGAGTAAGGAACAATTGGGCCTTTTTTCAGTAATGCATAAGTAAGATAAAACTGGCACAGGAGAATCTCCACTATATGAATATTGAGAATAAGTAGGGTATATTGCAGGCAGTGTTTCTGGTTTTAATATGTTCAGTTTCTTTTTCATAAACCTTTTCTAAGATATCATGAGTTGTTTCAGGGTTTTAATTTTATAAATTGAGAGGATAGTGGTGCCAATCTACATGCAATGTATGTGTGAAAACAGAAATGTATGAAATTAGAAATTAAGCTCTTGAAAGTTTAGAATAGCAAAAAAAATAAGGGAATAAAACTCTTTCTAGGAAAAAAGCCCCATGTTACATGTTCATACAGTGATTTTTTTTCTGACATACAGTTTCTAGAATGTTTCTTTTTTGGTTTACTGTGTGACACACAGATCTCTAGGATGGGAAGGATTTTCAGCAGCGTGGGCTTATTAAGCACAGTAAAGTTAAACCAGGAATGAATTTCACTTGTGTCTCTTACTGAGCTCTGCAAGTAACTGTGTATATGCCACCAGTACTGACAGTGATGTGAACTGCCTGTGGCCATTTAGATAATACACAAGGGGGAATTAACCTTCCTAGGCACTAGGGAGTGAATAAATCTAGAATTCTAGCATGTATGACCTGTGCTGCAGCATGAAAAGGTACTTCTTATTGTTGTAATTGTGCAGTGGATATTCTAAAAACTATTGCAGCCTTTAAGTGTAAATGGAAAGATTGCTAGCTGGAAATAGACAGTGACAAGACTGTATAGATTTTGCCCTGGAGAAAAGAAAGGGAATTACAGGACTTACTGGCACATTTGTCAATATACGTTTTTCTGGTTGTGTGTGATTTTCCTTTCCTGTTGATTTAATCCTTGACACCCAGGTATAAAATTACTTCTCAACCTGTCAAATTATGGTTAAGCACCAGAAAAATGTAGAGAATAATCTTTCAGTAAATCCTTCAGTGAAGGGTTATCTAACCCATGGACATGCTTCAGTACCCAAAGTAAACTTTGCATATTGAACAGGTACCTAAAAATATCTCAAATTATTGGGAAAAAGCCCCCACAGGTCTTTCAAATTACTTTGTTTAGCTTTCTTCAGCAAGATGTTGAAATCACACAGCACCTCCCAGGTTTAAGCCCCTTCAGCTAATTTAGTGCTCGATCCTGTTTTCATTAACATGAGCATTAAACTTCCGTCAGTAAGTTCATGGCAGCAGTGGCATGTATACTGTGCATACTGTGTATGTTTTATGAGAACAAACAAGACTTGACCTCAGTTCCATGAAAGGAATGTAGGTCCTGAAGCCAGAGCAGCTATAAATGGCTTTTGCAAGGTGCTGTTCTTAAGAAGTGCTTTTCCCTCTATCTCCTAGGTTCAAAGACTGTCTGTTGGAAGCATCCCTCGTTGTATGGTAGTTGTTCTAGAAGATGACCTAGTGGACAGTTGCAAATCTGGTGAGGATACAGCATATATCACATATGTTTGTACCATAAGCATTTTTATTTTTCCATTTGACATGAATCTTTGCCAAGTAGGCTGTTAGTGCTGAGGGCTTCTTGAATGAGCTGTGTTCATCTCACATTGCTGTTTCAGCTTGGATGTTAGCATGGCAGTTGTATAGTACTACAGCAAATGTCATACATCCCAGTGTTACATCTTGACTGTTAGACAGATCAGTTTCAGTAAGTAATCATAGAATCATAGAATGGTTTGGGTTGGAAAGGACCTTAAGATCATCTAGTTCCAACACCCCTGCCATAAGCACGAACACCTTGCACTAAACCATGTCGCCAAGGCTCTGTCCAACCTGGCCTTGAACACTGCCAGGGATGGAGCATTCTCACCTTCCTTGGGCAACCCATTTACAGAACAGTTTGGTTTGAAAAGGACCTTAAAGATCATCTATTTCCAACTCCCCTGAAATGAGCCACGATATCTTCAGCTACATCAGACAGCTCACAGCTCCATCCAGCCTGACCTTGGATGCTTCCAGGGATGGGACATCTGCCACCTCTTGGGGCAACCAGTTCCAGTGTTTCACCACACTCGTAAAAAAATTCTTCTTCCAGTGCCTCACCACCCTCATGGTAAAGAACTTCTTCCTTATATCTAATCTAAACTTCCCCTGTTTAAGTTTGAAGCCATTGCCCCTTTTCCTACCACTACAGTCCCTAATGAAGAGTCCCTCCCCAGCATCCTTGTAGGCCCCCTTCAGATACTGGAAGGCTGCTCTGAGGTCTCCACGCAGCCTTCTCTTCTGCAGGCTGAACAGCCAAGTAATGTGTTGTGATACACAGAAAGTATATTAAATCTTGTTAGAGTTGGAACACCAAACCTCTTGAGGAGATTGGTTCACATCATCACACAGCGTATGGTGTGCCTCTGTGGGTTGGAGAGCTAGGTAGCCTGACCTCCTATCTAAGGAGTGGTACAGGGGGAGAAAGCTACTTGGTATTCAGAAAGGAAGCTAACTGGCAGGGGATGTATGAAAAAGTGACACAAACCTCTCAGATAGGCACATCCCCACAAGATATTAATTTCTGGTTGTACTTTCTCAGAACACTGTGGCCACAATGTTAATGGGTGATTCTGGAATTCATCACAAAAGTTACCAGAAGTCAAATAAGTTTTGATTAAAATTTTTTTATAGTAAATCCTATTGAAAGAATTGCTTCTACAGCTTACCATGAATTCCTCTCTTCTAAAAAAGGAAAAGAGCAGAGCTATACCTTTAAGTATTCACCTCCCTTAAACAGTAGAAAGACATAGCAACTTCCTAGACACAAGCAAGCTGCCTAATGTTTCAGACTTGCAGTAACTGCAGGTTTGCTTTTTCTTGATTTTTTTTTTCTTTTAACCTTATTAACTGTAACAAGAGGATCTCAATTGCATTGTTGGGCAGTACAGCTGATACATCTGTATACCTCAAGTCAGGTGTTTGTTAGTTTACTAATTTCTGTTGCTACTTCCAGGAGATGACATCACAGTGTACGGAGTGGTAATGCAGAGGTGGAAACCTTTCCATGAGGGTGCACGCTGTGACTTGGAGCTTGTTTTGAAAGCCAACTATGTTAAAGTAAACAACGAGCAGCTGGCAGGGGTTGTAATCGATGAAGAAGTCCGCAAGGAATTTGAAAACTTCTGGGAAAGGCATAGGAATGATCCCTTTGCAGGTTAGTAGTTGAAAGCTTTTAAATAGGACACATGATCAGATAGAGATGAAATCAGGAGTGAAAATACAGTAACTAAACTCATTTTCCCCCCATTATCCTATCCCACCACTCTTTCATTCAGTAGTACATTTTTTCCAGTATGGGAATATGAAATTCTTTCTT
This sequence comes from Nestor notabilis, assembly GCF_000696875.1. Taxonomy (NCBI): domain Eukaryota; kingdom Metazoa; phylum Chordata; class Aves; order Psittaciformes; family Psittacidae; genus Nestor; species Nestor notabilis. The sequence goes on from NW_009918634.1 coordinate 9,425, forward strand.
TAATATTACTGGGAAAAAAGTACAAAACACACTGCATTGTTCTTCCATCTTTTGAGGCTTCTAGAGTCAGGTGTGTTGTGGAACATTTATTAACAAGAAATGACAAATAATATATTGATCAGGAAAAAAAAGAAAAGCATTTTTAATCAAGAAATAAGCAGCATGCCTTTTAGAAGAAATAGTGTGGACCAGATCTGCTTTTAGTCAGCATAGCTGTTGACTCTGGGGCAAGAGATCTGACTCACTGTCTCTGCATCCCAAATTAAGCTGTGAATCTTCACCAGAGAGCTTAGCACATCTTGTCTTTAACCTACCTCTTGGATGCCTAGACCTTTGACTAAGGTGCTGCAGAGCCTCCTATCAAATTTGGAGAGAGTCTCCCAATTCACAATGGCTTCCAGAACAGCCAGTGTGTTTAGTGTGCCAGCTCCTAAGTTTACCATATTCTGCAGCCACACATCCAGGAATTAGTAGGAATTGTGCCTGGAACTCTGTCCCTCTCCATAATCTGTGTGCCTCCTCCTGAACTGCATGGAAGTTCAATGGACCCTAGGATTTCTGCCACTAATCTGTTTCAGGCTAACACTCTCTTTTAAAACCCTGAAAAGGGCTTAGTCTTCCTTCTTAAAAGACAGAAAGGAGGAAAATTAAGTGGGAATGTTCCCCATGTCGGCTGAAAAATTAGATATTGGAGATGTTGTCAACGACAAAGATTCTTCAGAAATGCATTTCCTGGAAATGCAGTTTAATTTCCTGGAAAGCAATTTAATTGCTAGCCTCCTGCTGTTTGGAACAAGAACATTTCTTCTTCCTGCACTTTGGAACGAGAACATTACTTATCACCCTGGTTGGAACAGCTCAGAAGGTAAGTCAGGATCCTCTTTGAAGGTCTGTCATGGTTTAAGGTCCTATTTAATCCTCTATTCTCAAGACAATTTTTGGAAGCCTGCAGGGAGCAATGTGGTTCTAGGCAATATTACCTGTTCAGAATAAATAAATTAATATGAAGTGGCTACCAGAAAATTGAGGTGGAAATGGAAAGACTCTGACTGGCCAAGATGTCTGTTTCAGGCCGTTTGTCTGAATTTATATTGAAACTGAGAGAGAGATCAAATTTGACTAAGAAGTCTAAGGTATAGGCCATTTCACAACAGGATGTGTGTATATTTACTGTTTTTCAAGAGATAATGGTAGCTACTACTGCATTTTATGTCAATAGTTCATGATGCTGTGTATTTGATGTCCTGAAAAAGACTTCTCTGGCAGGCCTCTGAAAGGATTTATGCAGGTGACTATTTTTTCTGCGTGCTATCTAGAAAGAAGCAGATGAGCTGCTCAGCAATGACAAGGCAAATGAATCTGAAGTAAAACAGAGGCAACTGTGGAGTTAAATCTCGAGTTATCCTGTGGCTGACCAAAGTTTTTTAAATTCATTTTTGGACAAAGATGTTAGTTCCTTCAGAATATCTCCACAATAAACACATATGCCTCAGATCATCTATTAGATGCCTACATATTTTGCCAGGACCATGTACTTGCATCTAAATTTAAAACGTGAAGTTAACAGCTCAAAAGCGGTTGCTCTGTTTAATTCCCTAGCAATGAGAGTAATGTATGGCATTAAACCGGTGATCCCTTAATGTGCTGTTAGTGTCAAAATCTCCAAGGACAGAACTAATTCTGCCACAGACTTTCCAAGCCAATATCATTATGGTAGCAGATTGAAATATTGTGTTGCTGGGAAGAGACAGTAGTAGGGTGGGAAGAAGGGACATTTGATACAGTAGAGTCAAAGGAGAAGGAGTTTCAAGATGATGATGAGAAAATGAGTGCACCTATGGGTGCACAGGTTTAGCGCAAAGCTCTGCAAGTGTTAGAAGGTTTCTTAGTTTTCTTAAATGTATCACACGCTTATATTCAAGGAGATACTTTTAAGTCGGAAACTTTTACATTTTATTCTTTATAGCCCCTACACCTGATCTGTGAAACAACAGAATTTGCATGATGGCATTTTGTTAGTACCTTTTTTCATGATATTTAGACCATACATTCCTTAAATTGTGCTAGGATTGGCTTTGCTGCTTGTGGCTGTGGAAGGCTTAACTCCAATTTAATGGAGGAAGTTTGGATCTAACAACTGCTTTGGGCCCATTCACAAAAACAAAAAGTAAAAATCTCCCCCTCTCCCCCCTTCCTTGTTGCTCTTGTTCAGGAAGCAGACCCAAATTATTTCTGGCTGTACATAGGGCTGGGGACATAGGACAGTTACTTGTGCACAGAGGATTTCAAACGTACATAGGAGAAACCGAGTTTTACAGTTAGGACAGTGCTGAGTGCCATTTTTTGTTTCTGTTCTAGGGAGGAATGAAATTTTGGCTAGCTTATGTCCTCAAGTTTTTGGATTGTACCTGGTGAAGCTGGCTGTAGCCATGGTGCTTGCTGGTGGTGTGCAGAGGACCGATGCTACTGGAACTCGTATCAGAGGTTAGTATTGTTTCCAACAGTATCACATCCTTTCTAACAGTTGTTTCCATCACTGTCTTCACCCACATACCTCCCCCCCACCAAATCAAACCAGTGGGATTTGGAGCATGATCATCCCATTTACTTGAGTGAGAGCAATTTTTGATTAATGCTGAGTATTCTCCAGAATCTCAGAGAAATCAAGTGAGTGTCTGGACTTCCCTTTTTTATTTTATTTTTTCCCAACTAAAAGCAGGCATTTAGGATTCCATTAAGCAGAATATTAAAGGTAGTTGTTTTAGATAAAACATAAACTTACTTTTTATTGTATAAGTAACGTTTTGAAATGATTTCTAGTAGAATATTATCAGCAGTATTTGGCACCAAAGGATAGAATATTAATGTTTCCTTGATGTGGATCACTATAGTATATTGAAAGGAAAAATTAAAGGATTTGTTTGGCTTCCTAATGCCAGACTTTTCCATCTGTGATTGTCAGCACATCTCACTTAGTTCTGTTACTCTGAGTTATCTGCCTGCTGATTCTCCTGCTGTTGTTATTAGATGGCAAATATGCCATGTGCCAGGTGGTATGCAGGTTGTAATCTATGTAGGTCATAATAATTCTAAAATAGTATGTCAGTATATACAAATACAGGATTTTCTGAATGCTCCAGCAGCTAAATAAAGTTATAGACTTTATATATGAAGTTGTACTAATATTTTGTAGCAGACAGTGAAATAAATTTAGAGCACTTCAGTGTAGCCAAATTACTTACTTCTGTGATTTCATTGTTTTGAAATTACTGAGTTCTGTAAGAGTTGGCAATGTAACAGAATCTGTTAAGAAAAACAACCTGCTGGTTTTATTACTTCTTTTTGCAATCGTTCAAGTATCTGAATAGTGGAATGACAACTAAAACCTGGTATCCTTTTGTTTCATGTTCAAGAGTGAGTTGAGTATGAGAAATGTGTACTCTAACATGTAAGAACTGACATTACAGAAGTATATCAAATATTTCATTGTAAATACTTGGTTTGGATACAGCAATATGATGACATCCTTTTATTAAACAATATATTTATCACACCCAATAAATAGTGCAGTTTTAAACAGGATTACATATTGTAATGTATATGTAGTGCTAAATGTTAGGTGAACAATTAAAATTATTAATTAATTCTGAGCATTTTGTGTATATCTTTCTTGGTATATAAACTGTCTACTCCTACATCAACATTTTCCCCCAAGGTGAATCGCATCTTTTGTTGGTTGGAGACCCAGGTACAGGGAAATCTCAGTTTCTCAAGTATGCAGTAAAGATCATGCCACGCTCTGTGCTTACTGCAGGAATTGGATCTACAAGCGCAGGTATGTGCTTCTTCAGCTGGAACGTTTTTTCACTCGAGTGTGTTTATATAGAGGTCTTCTAAATACATGAACATGTGTGCTCAGGTTGTATGAGCACAGCTAAAGCAACAAATTGGTGTGGAGGCATATGAAGCCTGACATGATTCTATGCAGAAGGGCAGTCCTGCCCCTTCTTCTGTATCAGTAGAGCAGTGTGATGAGCTTACAACCTTACATGCCTCATCCAGAGGCACCTCACGCTGCTTTGCTAGCAGAGGATGATCTGGACCTGTATTTTTAGTGTTCTTCCCAGTTATGACAAATATGACATCTTTCCAGAGCTCATACTGTGATGGGCTAGCATCATTTGGTTTCTCCTGAACAAACACTTCCCTTTTTTCTGCTCTTTTATATGTTCTGGCTAGGTGCCAGTTTGATTTCTGCTGGCTTTCTGGAAATTCACTCATGCTGAGGAATTATTTCCGATTTATAAAGGTGGTTTCAAGATGGTTTCAGAAAGCAGCTTTCTGTTTGTTTGTTTAATGTAGGTATGTCCCAGCTGGCTCTGAATACCAGGTATCTTTACAAACTCTTCTGGGGACAATGTGCAGGGTCAGATTACCTCTGCAAATGACTTTATTTGGGCAAATGACTATATTACTAGTACATTCAAAATCACAAAACAGGGACAAACCCCAGTGTCTCAGCTAGCATGTGTACCTTCAATGTTTCTCACATAGTGAGTGCTGCTTTTCATTTTATGTCTGGGAAGCAGCATTATTTGTACATGGGAACAGCAGAGGATAAGTCCTTCCCAGTTCTGTAGCTATGTGTGCATATGTGTAACTGGGTCTTTTGTAGCTGCAAAAGTGGAACATGATGTTGAACATATACTCTTATGTGCAGGGAACTTGCTGCAAAGCAAGTTTGGTTTTCCATTCAAACTGTTGACAAATAGGTCTGGAGGGAAGCCAGAGGGAACACTGTGGCTCAACATAACCTTTTTGTTCTGTGTAGGAACTGAGAACAAGCTGGATAATATAAGTTTTGCTAAGGGACTGACAGTGATACGGAGTGAAATTTTGCCACTCATTTCAATGTGACTTTGCCCACTTTTGTCAGGGAGTAGTACTACTACAGGGAGTAGTAATCTCCCCATGACAGCTGCTCTTGGCCTCTGATGTTGCTGTTGCCTTCTTCACTTCATCTCCCTCTTCTGCTTCATTTTCCATGTGACCTGGTTTCCAGCTTAGCCATGATAGCTATGTTCAAAGACATTTCTCTGAAAACCAGTACTGCAGTTTACAAGCTTGCTGTGGTTTGTGTGCCATGCAGTCAGCTGTAATGATGTGTGGAGATGGAGTTTCATCTTGTGAAGGATTTTCTTGGGTCTTCAGATTGTCTACATTTCACCTAAATATTTCTTACATTTTAAAAGGCCTTTTGCTTTCCTTCCTCCTCCCTTCCCTCCAGATCTGACAGCAGGTGCATCAAATTTCCACCTTAAAATTCTTTAGGACCCTTGTCACAACCATAGAATTACAATTCCTCTTCCAGAACTGTCTATCATGTCAGTTTTCCCTGGTTTTCTGTAGAAGTGTTATTTGTACCAGGGCAGTGTATCAGGCCATTAGCATTCTCCTTGTGCCAAAATCCCCTTTCTTTCCTGTTCATGTGCTTTGAGATCCACTATGATCCTTTGGGGCCCTGTGGTGCCATGTGCCCAATGCAGCCTGTGATCCCAGTTTCAGACCTAACTGGAATTGCCTCCCAGAATTCCAGAAAAAGTGACCTAACTCTGCAGCTTGATTTGTTGTTGGGCCTCTGCTCTTTCCACCGGGTTCCTGCCTGCCCCAGGGCTTTGTAAACACAGCCTGTGCTTCATCAGATGTGTTTTGCCTGATTCAGAAAGTATGACCCAGTCTTTCTTGTTCTTTGTTTGGAAGACCTTCATCTTTCTTACCTCACCGAAAAGTTCAAGTCACCTGCTTGCTGCAAACAGCCCTTACAAAGGACCAAGAATCTATTACCTGTTTTACCTCCTCTCTCTGGATAACATTTCTGAATATACTTGTATTATTAGGCTGCCTCTCTTGCAAACAGTAGAAATTTCCTGTTGGGAGTTCTCTGCAAGTTTAGGACTTCTATGGGGATTTGTTCCTCCCACATCTCCTTAATGAAAGTTGGCAGCCACAAGACCAGACCACATTCAACAACTTACTTGACCGCTGTAGGACTGTTTTGTAAATAGAAGACGGGGGAACCATCTGTCCCATTGTCTGGTTCTGTCTACACAGTGTTTGGTTTTTTTAAAGGCCTGGTTCATTCTCCCCAACTAGTCTCTCAACTGAGAATCACAGGGAGTCATTGGAGTACATTGACTTTATAGAAGCTGATACAGCGTTTCCAGAGAGGTAGAGACCTAGTGAGGTTTAACAAAATCTTTCTGTGGATTCCCACCTTCCTAGTGAGTTTAACCTGTTCTTAACTGTTCTGCAGTCCCCAGAGCCATAGTGCTGCTTGTGCATATTTGAATGTGATAATCACTAGTAAGAAAGTATTTAATTTACCCCCAGATCTTGAGATCTGCAGCGATCAGTTGAGTGGTGTGTTTGACTCCATACATAAGGATGGGAACCAACACATGCCTGCTGCTGGCACGTGTGGACCTCTGGGCCAGCATCACTCTGCTGCTTCCTGGTGCATGTTTGGCTGTTCACGTTTCTGCAGTTTTGTTTGGTGCTGTGTCCCTCCACAGATGCATGGACTGTTTAAACGATTTTCTGAACTGTATTTACAGCACGTTGTCTAAAAATCTGGGAGATTATCAGCTGTTTCTCCAGCTCTCCAGTTCTGTACAGTATGCCTTCCTGAGGTGTATGAAATGCAGCCTTCTGGCTTCTCCTCAGACAGCCTCTCTGGAGCCTTGAGGGTACTGCCTTTTCACTGACATTTTGCAATGTGTAACGTTGTCCCTATCATGCCAACAGCACTTTGCTACTGTGGTTTTTTCTTGTTTCACTGAAGGCAACCAGCTCAAGGAGAAACGGCCATTTTCCACAGTAAGCCTTTCCCTGCCAGGCAGGCTTTGGGTACTAACAGCTATCTCTTCTGATCCATTAGAAACCAATTTAAAGTGGCTGATGCGAGCCATCCAGCCATGAATATGAATAGAGTACATGGTGTCAGTATCCTGAGGTACTCAACACACTGAAACTAGAGACCCTTTTCTCTGTTTGTAGATTCCTCAAACTGTCCCTGGGCATTCCCTAGCTGATACAGGCCAAGGTGGCGCCAGGGAACAGTTTTCCACTGTGGATCCATATCCTTGCTCTGATAAAGTTATTACTAGATATACAGCCTTTAGGCCATTCTTCTTCCATCTCCACTTCTACCACAGGATTATTACTTTTTTTCCTAAACACTCATAATTGTATATGAACTAGAAGTATTTTCTATCAGCATGTACCTTGAAAATATTTTCCCAAGAGCATGACTTCACAGGCTATTCCTTAAACAGTTGGCCCCACTCAAGTTAAAGAGGCCTTAACTCTGTAGAAAGTATGTTGGGCCTCTTGAAGGAATGAATTTTAAAGTTATGATCAAACCTCTTCAGAGATACGTGACATTTGTAACAATGTCTTGTCTCTTGTAGATGCTTGGATTCTCCCTTAATTTCCTCTCAGAAATGCTGCTCCAAGATGGCTTTGTCCTGAGACATAGCTTACAGTAACTACCTGGATGCAAAAGATTATTTAGTCAAGTAGATATCTGTCTTTAGAAACTTTGCTCTGTTCCTTCATTATACTTGAAGACCTGTAGGTTAGGATGGACAAGAAATGCTGCAGGAGCATCTTTGCACTATTGGTCGGAGGTTTCAGGTCTTGCACACATCTAGCATAATACATCCAGGCAGGCCTTCATCAGACTTTTTCATCCTGCTGTTGAAATGGCAGGCATTTCAGGCAGTTGATTTCTGGATGGATATCGTATGTCTTGAGAATTCCCTTTACCACAGCATAAAGCCCCTGCTTCTTCCCAGTTTATATCAGTGTAGAGCTGCCACACCTTTCTAGTGAAACAGGACAAAAAGGAGGACCCCCTTATGTGGAAAATGAGGTCTCCTCATCTCATAGTCCAGGGGTGTTATAAAAGTTCCTGACGTTTCGGTTTGTAATGCTGCTGTTAAGACATAGCTGCTGTTAACACAAAGCTGTCATCTCTTACATCTGGTATAGCCTTTCTGCAGCACACGCACCTCCTTCCTCTGATTTTCTGTCTGCAGGAAAGCCAGTCACATCCCTCATGCCATGGACAATGAGTATGCAGCCATGCCTCCAAACTAGCATAAACAAAAGTTGGAAATGTTGAGGTGTGTCCTCCCTCCATCCCTTCCTGAAGGGCTCTTTGCTTTCTAAATTCCAGATAGAAACCTGGGGTTTGCCTTTAACAAAGCCTCCCTAGCTACTTCAGCTCTAATACTGCACTCTGCAAAACCAGCTCTTAAGAAGCAGAACTTCAACTGGAAGCATAAATACAGTGGGATGGCCTAGTATGAACAGTCCCACACACACTGCCAGCCCTTACACAGAGTTGTCAGTTCTGTTGCATCTGCCCTGTTGGCACTGAGTAGAGCCCCCCAGCTAGCAACAACAGCCACAATTAACCCACTGTCTCCAAACCAAAATTCTGTGGCTCTCACAAAAATGAGAGACTCTGCAGGCTTGCAGACCATTTTCAGATGGCAGCAGCCACTCTTTGTCTAGCTGCACATGGCTAGCCTCCAGCCTGAGCTGACCTCCAGAGAATCAACAGTTGAGGCACTACAAAGAAAGTAACAGACTGTTGGATCATCAGATTTGTCTTTGTGACTTTGTCACTCAGATCTCAGGAATACACATTGCCTGGTGATCTATAAAGTAAGTTACTGTGCTTATTGTAGAAGAGTTCTGAGTCGCTGCAGCCTTCAAGATTGGTGGTAAAGGTTGGCTTGTTCAGTGCAGCTTTGTAGAGCCAGTGGAAAGGTTAAATTTCGACGGCTTCCATTATGATGGTGCTGGAGCCTCCTTCAAACTCAGAACATTATAGTAATTCAAACCAAAGGTGATGCATGAACAAATCACGACTGTAAGAAGGGACAAATTTGTTTTCAAGCTAGATAGAAAAAATACCACCTGCATTTTTAATCCATAAATGTTACCTTGACCAATCCATCCCCTTCTTTGTACAATAACCTGATAAGCATTATGACAACCTTCTAACGGAACCGAGTCTATCTATCTGACATAAAAATACAGTGAGATGCATCACCAGTCCTATCCACAGAACCTGTAGCAGTCCCTTGCATCTTGGTGGTCTCTGCAAGTGAGGGTTCGTGGGAAGGTGAACTCATCTTTGAAATTGTGATGCTGTGCTGCCTGCACCAGCTGCCTGTAGGTCATGTGTACAGTCCTGCTGTTTCAAAACTTTCAGAGATCAGGGACAAGTCTCTACAGAGGTGCCTTACATGCACTGAATCTTTTAACACCACTAAGTCTGTGCTGTGATGTTACCTGATGATCAGACCTGAAGCCTCTGGAGTACTAGAATTTCTCAAATTCCATGCCTCTGGAATGCAATTTTGCCAGGAAATGTGATACTCAGGAGACACTGTGTATGGCCTGCTAAGATCTGTACAAAGTTTTATAGGACCCGAGATGCATCCAGTCTTTCAAAAAGCAAAGACAGGCCATTTCTCTTGCAAAGATCATGAGGTGCTCTCCTGAGGTACAGATGTTCTCCAGGTTTCACCAAGCACAGCAGGGCTATTCTTTTTCCTGTAATTAGTGGGCCAGCTGTACTTAGGATGTGTTAGCATACAAGGTGATGTGGTGCCGAATGCTACTGCAGCCTCATGCACAGGTGACTTCTTTCCTCCTAAACCTAACAATAGATCTTCACTTTCTGATTTCTCTAAATTAACTGGTTTGCTGGGTGACAGTTTTGCTGACTGTATTTACAGTAGCAGTAATAGCAGTAAGGGAAGCAGTTTCCTTTCATCACCTTGTGGCATATGCTTTTAAGAAACCTTCATGCTACTGATGTACGGATTCTGGTTACAGCTTGTACTTGCTCATGTTTTCATTTGAATCTTCAATAGGTGCAAGAGTTTGAAATACTACTTACAGTAGCCTTTGCTCAAGGCAGACTTCATTAGCCTGCCAAACTTTCAGCAGATACCCAAGTTATTTACATGCTTACATTTAAGAGATAGCTTAGACTTATAAATAGAACAATAAAGTGCATGAAAAATCTCAAACATGTCACTTTAGACCTTAAAGTTGCAATGTAACTGAAAATCAAAATATCTTTCTTAAAAGTCCACATAATTTCAGCCCTCAAGTGAAGCAACCACTGGTTTGGGGGACCAGTTCTTTGTGTTAAGTTATACAGATATTAGAGTGTTAATATTTCTACATTGCTAATCATCACTTTAAACAATTACAGAGATTTGTAACATGTTTGCACACATTAGAACTAGGGTTCCAAACACTAATGGGTTTCATTAATTCAGTCAGCTACCATAGGTATTGCTGGGTTTCCATAGAATAAACAAACATGTGCATGTACATTCAGATCAGGTCATTCCTTTCCAATTTAAGAAATATACATGTTTGTTGGAAATGAAGACAATTTCCCTAATGACATGGAAAGACAAAGTGCTAACTGTTTGGAATGTCTTCATCCCTATGAAAGAAGGCAGAAAGAGAAGAGAAAGGGTTCTGTTTAGAGCTGTACTGTCAGTCATGAAATGTACCTTATTTTTTTAAAGGTCTGGACCCTCCAAGGTTTCACAGTTTGGGTGGTTACTAGTAACTAGCAGAACTATATTCCTGTATCTGACATGACAGATCACAATTTTAAATGCACACAGAGTCACAGTAAATGTATAAGGCTAAGGAGGATTGGAATGAATAACTAAATTCTTAGTGTCATAATAATGTCTTAAGTCTTTACAGTTTACTGCTTAGTTCTTTTTTCTTCAAGAATGCCTCAGGTAATAGCGTGTCTCAGTGCAAGAACTTCAGGGCAGGCAATGTATTCTAGAGTGTGTCATGCCTGCCACAACAGAGTTTGCATTTTGATTTTTACCAATGCTTAGGATTGCCATAAAGGGCAGAGAGAAAAAGTTTTAAATTCCAGATGTTTCAAAAAACAGTAAGCAAGCATCCAACTTCCTTATTACTTAAAAAGACTACAGGAATAAAGCATACCTGAAAATTAATTTACCAATCTGCAGTCATACACAATCTTGCGGAAGAGCTATTTTTTTTTTTGACTCATGCTATTCCTTTATGCTGCTTCAATTTTCTAGTAATTGCTTGAACCCTTCCACCAAATGATGTGTGCTATTAGGGTGGCTGAAAAGGGTTCTTTCCTGAGATACTTGCCCAAATCCACGTGAAACACTATCCTTAACAAACCACAGCAGCAGGATATATCCAAGATAGCAGATGGTAAATCTCAAATTGCATGCTTTAAGTAACAAGTATGTGCCTTGAAAGGAAAAGAAGCCTGCACCTAAAATTACACTGTGCTGTCTGCTTTCACAGCAAGAGGACAGTTTTGGATTTTTTTTTTTTTTTTTTTTTAAATGAGATACTTTTTTTCTTTGCACTTCATATAATGACAGTTTTGTTCTTAAGCTGCTATTAAACAGCATTTTATATTTGGCAATCTGTGTATCAGAGATGAGGACACAGCATTCCTTCATTTTGCCTGAATGCTTTTAACTTTCAGGGTTTTTTAGCTTTTAACAATGCTTACAACGTAAAGGGGGAGGGGGGACAGTATATATACTTTAATCAGGTTTGGTTTAGACCACATAGAATAACACATTAGAGAAAAAAGGCAATTACTTAAAAATAGTTGTATTTATATTCCACAATTTGTTCAAATACTGTTTGTTTGGTTTCTTTTTTTATATAAACTTTTCTACAGGATGTTTTAAAACAAGTTCTTCACATTGCTTGTCAACTATGTACTTATGGAATTTGAGGGAAATAGTTCTGGTTGTTTTTACAGTTTAACACATGTACAGTACCAAAATGATGGTGGTTAGTCACATGCAGTCCATATGAGATTCTAACATAACATTTAATGAATTTTCTGATGTTGACCACCCCTTTGATGCTGAAGGTAATGCATCTGTAGAAAGCAGCGACTGTAGATTTGGGTTACTGCTCTCTGCATCTTCCAGTTTTTCAGAGTTGTCCTCCCAGTTAATGTGGAATCTCGTGACTCTGGGATTAGATGCCAAAATATTTCTTTGAAGCTGGGAGAGAAGAAAATATATGGGTTATGTAATGCGTACATCTCAAACTGAAGTTCACATGCATATAGATCTTTTCCTTTTACTCTCCATAGCTTTGTATGTATAAAAAGAAAAGGTAATCTACAGCTACTATCCATGGATCAGAAACATTCTTACAGAAACACACCACTTGTTCAGTTACTCTAACATCCTACTCAGAAAAATAACTGCTTTCTTGAGAGGCTATTTTAACTGTTCAGTGAGTTCAAGGCTGTATGACAGCTCTGCAAATAAAGTGCAAGTGGTTATTATTTAAGCAAGCTTTTAGTAAAGCAAATTACTACCCCCCACAAAGATTTTGCAACCACAGTACTTCACAAAATTTCACACCAGCTTCATGGTGCTTGCAATAATTGTACCAATTCCACCAACAGTCTGTCATCATTTAAGAGCACAACCCATCCTTATATTAAATTACCATACCACACTTTATATTGAATTAACTAACTGAATTTTAATTTGTCTACTAAAATTTTAAAGTAAAAACGGTACCTAGATTTGGAAGATATTAATACTGTGGCAGTGGACATGCCTAGACATTATTATCATGGCTGGCCTTCCTTCTCCTTTGACAACATGTGGTATTTATGTATGCAGCAAAACGGAGAACACTCACTTTCTCTTAGTCTTTCACCATTTTCAAGATAATACATAGCTAACTGGAGGATGGCACCTTATCACCATTATGAAAGTTAAGACTGATCACTGGAAAAGTTTGCTTTGGTAGTAACGCTGATTTTGTTCTCCAAGGAAGCATACTCTCAGTAAATATTTCCCAGTCATTTATGCAAACTAACAAGTTCAGCCAAGGCTTCAAGACAGTGGAAGCTCTTGTAGATAAAGATGTTCTCCAAATTTATGAAAACTGCATGGCACCTCTAGTTTGTCCCCACAGTCTTTTCCATTATTTGATGCCTCGTTTCATGCAATTTATGAAATTACTTGGGATTTGTCTTAGTTTCTTAAAAACCTCTTTCTGTAAGCGTACCTTTGATGTATTACTAGGACAAAACATGTCTTACCTTAGAAAAATCTGGCTTTACTGGTGGGTTCTCTCTCAGTTCTGTTTCGGTATATTCATTGTTTACATAGTAGCCGACTCTAATAAATTCTTGACCTCGATAGGTGCATGTAATTAGCACAACTGTTACACCTACTGCATCTGCATCTGGAATAAGCCCTGGGTTAGGTGCATCAGCCTACATGTGAAAGAGGAAGATGGTTTAAAATAAAATTGATACCACATACCTATCTAGCAGGGGAATCTTAAGTACTTGTCTTAATAGCTGAGTAATGACTGTATTCAAAATTATTCTTCAAGTTAACCAGACAATATACCTGCTCTCACAACATTAACCCTGAATTTAGGACACTATACTCTAGAGACAGAATTACTTAGATTACAGTAATTGTGTGCTGACATTTCCATGCATGATTAGACAGTTTTGATCCAAAACTACTTTTAAATATATCATCAGCTGAACTGTTGTTCAAGCAAGTGTACTAACTCATCGTTCTCCAGCCCGTGTTGCTAACTTAGTAAAGTAAGAATTAGTATTTTTTTTTGTTGAAATATGTCTGCATGTGTTTTTAACAAGACTAAACCCTTCAAAATACAGACTGCAACTTATACTTCAGTAAGAAAAGCAGGGGCAGGCTATGATGAGACTCAACCTGTCTCAGAGAGTTCTAGGAAAGGAATAAACTACTCTCTCCCACCTCCTTCCATATGCCTACATTTGTTAAAATGTATGCAGTTAAATGTATCATCACACTAAGACAGCTGACCTTTTCAGCCAGGATGCAATACTAATCAATAGGCAACTTTCATAATCTTCCTCAGTTACGTACCATGGCTCTGCAGTTACTAATAAGATGTGCCTTGTAAAATGTGGCTCACATCAGTCCCTTAAAATCCTTCCTAACTATACATTTGTTGATAAAATATGATGCCTCATTCTGCTGTAGGATTTAAAGTAACAGCAATCTAAGCATAAATGAAACAGCTTCACGTTTACAATTTTACATGAAGCTATGAAACCAACAATGAACACCTGTCTTGCAAGTACAAGCTGGTATTAACAATGTATGTTAGAATGGTTCGAGTGTAACAAATCTTAGCTAAGGACAGAGGACAAATGGGATTGATTACTGCTGTCACT
>NW_009918634.1:23784-29648 GCF_000696875.1 Nestor notabilis
TTTTCTGAAGTATTTATATGCTCCAGCACTCTGAAATTGGGGAGCTAGTGGTCTTGCAGCATTGCCTTTTGCTCTTTACCACTTCAATTCTAAGTCTCCAATCTAGCTTTTGATAAGAAGCTGTAGGCACTTTGCAGAATTAGATGAGTCAGACCTCTTAGACCAGTGGGAGAAGCAACCACGGAATCAGGTAGAACACAACCTCCTCCACCCCTGAAGGGAACAGAAAATGACTGAATGGCTTTGCCACTCACATAGGGGAATAGAAAAGATGACCAAGGAATAGTGCAAATACAGAAGCTTGAAGAAATCACAAGAACTGCCAATACAGATTAAATCACTATTTTAATTAATTAGCCTTGTTCTAACAGTGCCCAGGACCTTTTGATTACTTTAAATTCCACAGTGGGCAGTTAAGGACACTGTTCCATTTAACCCCCCCTAAAACTCAGCTTGCACCCTAACGTGGGATTGTAGTTCTTCCAGGTTCCCACTGGCATCAATTTTATGGTACAGTAGTGAACCCAAGGAAATACTGTTTTAATCCTACTTAACTCTTAAGTATTGTTCTGCTGAGTGGAAAAGACATTTCAAACACTGTTTGAAACTGTTTTCTCAAATTTTGAACTTCCAGCCTTGGATGTCAAACTTCTTAATTGACCAGGGAACAAACAATCATACACAGGTGGGAGAAAAATAAAACAACCTTGATGTGATCAAGTGCTAAGTCAGCAGCTGCACACTTCTTGGTAGGCAGAAAGACAGTAGATTAACTTTTGCATAAAAATCCTGTCTTAATGTCATTCTTATTCTAGAAATTACTTAAGAATTTTATGAAATCACTCAATATGTATGTTTGTCTTGAATTCTCTTGCTTTTCCACGATACATTTATTCACATAGCTATTACTGCAAAGTAGGTAGCTAAGGTCATATCCCCACTTAAAGGTAGCAAGTTATTTATATGCTTATATTCTCAAAGAGAAGTTTCTATGAAAATCCTCAAGTGCACAGAGAGAAAGAATGAGGTTTCACTACTTGTATCTTGGTATTTAGAAACAAAAAGGCCAAGCCTTTAATATTTAAACTGGTTTGGGGTTTTTTTTAATATTTCAAAATATGACTGTGTAAGTCTGAAAGCACAATAGTTTTCCTTCTTTCTGTATGTAAGGCTGACTTTCCAACCTGATACATAGCTTCTTTTCAACAAAGACAGTTTTATCATCCCTGCTTTTTTATCTGTGTGGTGCTCCATTTTACTTGCCGTTTCAGCCATTTTCCTATTTCGAAAAATCTACAGCATACATATTAGCTGAAAATTTTATACACCTCTGCAAGGGTCCTTTCCTTGTGCTGTCCCTAGCAAACACAATCTCTTTATATTATATGCCTCCTGCAGTTCTGTGCTTTGCCCCATTCTGCCTTCCCTTGCTAGTTCTCTCCATCTCCCAGGCTGCTTCAGTTTGGTGAATAAAATATTTCAGTCATCAGCAAAGGCTTACTGTAGCACTGTAATGTACACATTAGCTGAGTCCTACCTTCACCTAAAATCCAGTGCTCCTGAAATTTAGCATGCTTAGACCAACAGTACTTCCATAAGAAATAAAAAGCATACTTTATTAATGTAACACAGGAGTACTGACTCTCTTATAGAACCTATTCCAATCTAGGCAAAAAGTCTTCATGTCTACTCTTAATTTAGCTGTAGTGCCATATGTAACAGGGATACAATTGATGAATCCATCCTACACACCTTTTTAAGCACCTGCCTCCTGCTCCTTCCCATCATGATCAACAATGAGTCCTCATGACCTTACTGAGAACAGTGCATCCTTTAAATTAGAAATGTAAATGCCAGCTGATTTTTCTGGATCTAGTGCTACAAGACAGCCTCTCTGAGGGCAATAGACGATCACCTATTTCTGACCAACTAATGCCATAAGCTGTAACAGCTTGGTAATGGAAAAACTGTTAATAAATGATGCATTTGTTACACATCTGCTTTGTTTGCAGCGTGGAAAAATTAGGCCCCGCTCCAAGGCCAGGCATAAGTGTTTCAAGACCGATTTGTGCGTATGTGGTTGACAAATGTAACCTCCAGCCTAATCCTATTCCTTTAGCCTGTCCTCTAAGGAAAAAAAAAAAACAACAAACCATTTCCTGGAACTTACAGCATTAATCAAGATGGCTCAAAACCATTGATACTGTTTTAAAATGGTTACAGTAACTGAGAAATAAGAAAGTGTATTCATTAGCACTTTTTAATGCTCATACTCCTTCACGCATTTGCCATTAGATAGTTAAGTGAATTTATTGTATTTAGGTAGTGGAGTGGTTCTTATACAGTAAGCCATACTCAAGCTTCAATCTGATTTTTCTGCTGATGGATTTTGCTCTCAGTTTACAAGACAAAGACTAGTATTTGATAAAATAGAGAAAGGAGTGATCTAAATAATAATTTTGATTAAACAATCCCAAACAACTTCCATAAGAATTTAGGCAGGTCTATTTCAGTTCCCTCCCCCTGCCACTGACTTAAAATGGAAACCAGAATAGGCTTTCCCTGTTCTCTTTCCTCCTTCCCTTCATTATTTCTTCTTAGTAATGTTTAGCTTTAACAGCAGTAGGACTGTCACATGCTCTGGTTTGTTGGATAGTCTCGATCTACACACTTCTGTCCCAAATGCCTGCTACCTACCATTGGCATTCTGGTTTATCTTACAAGTTGCTGTATTTTTATGTAATTTAGCATGCTTAGCCAAATATAATGGTTGAATGTTTACCCTGCCGAACAGGAATGAACTCTTAACTGTTCTAGCTGAGTTTTACAATTACTTTGCTGGCCCAATCTTCTAAAGATGTTGTCTGCCTTAACATAGTGCTCCTGATTGTCTCAAAACTGTCACAAACTGCAGCAGAGTTAACCCTGATGGTGCTGGTGTAAAACAGGTAACAAGTGCTCTTGATTACAGACTGATCTAGAATACACTTATAAACCAGACCAGCCAAAGTTATCAGTAGCTACAGGCACAGTACTTATATCACTGTTTCTAATTATTGATGCCACAAGTGAAAGCATTACTGTGGAAATACCAGGAGCAAGAAATAGCAGCTCATGAACAGATCTTACAGGAATCATACCTGAAGAGCTGACCGAAATACTTTTCTATCTTACCCTTATTTTTCAAGTGCCTCTTAGTTTGATAGTCATCTTTAAACAAATTAACACAACCATTTTAGAAAGAGTTAAACCAGACTTACCTGAAATACAAACATGTGTCTGCCAGCAGGAACAGGTCCTACTAAAACAGAGTCTAACACCTGATCATACTCTTCACTTTCAGCTGAACCCACATAAATTATTTTCCATTCCAAATCTAGAACAAAACAAACAAAACCAAAACCTACCATTATTTATCATTCCAGTCAAGGGTCTTCCACTCTTTACTGTCTACAGTGTTGCATAACCTAAAATTGATTCTTTGGCAATGGGCCTAAAATAACAAGGACCTGTCTTCACTGGGGAAATTTATCAATGCCTGCCCCAGTCCTCATGAATCATACCACCATCTCTCTGCAGGCAGTCAGTACTGCAGGAATCCCTCCATTTTCATAGTCAGGTTAATTTTCAAGTTTTATAGAGAGGACGGGACCCATTTACGTGCTGCGAGCTGTGTTCAGCATCTTCTCAAAATCTGTCAGAATGGCTGCAACACAGGGATGATGCCTCTATACGCCTTGAATACCGACTCACCTCCCAAAAAGAAATTCTCACCTTCCACATATATACCTCACAGCTTAAGTTAAGGTAGTAAACAGCATAAGAAAACCCACTGGGTAAGCACCAGGCATAGCTAACTGCCCCCATTCCTTCACATGTAACCTGCATAACCTGAGAAGTATCTAAAATTGTGATAGCATGATTAGATTGTATTCTCATCAAAGATATTGCTGCTTGGATTTTATCCACATCCTGAAATAGATTTACAGGAAAAATTAAAAAAAAAATAAATAAAAAATTAATTGTAGCATTTTGCTTCTTAAAATTATGCACCAAAATCAAACATTTCTTACAATTCAGGGGTTTTTTTTGTAACTCACCCTCTCCACCACAGGTGTTTGAAAGTTGAAACTACAAATTAGCACACATTAGCTCCCTCTGGGCCCACTTTTCCCTTTCACATTTTGATTAAACACATGTATAAATACACATAGAATTCTAATCTTTATGACAGATTTTTGTGGTTTGGCATTTTTTAAACCAGAGGAAGGGAAGATCACCATTACAGAAAACTATAACTGACTTTTTTTTTTTAATGAAACTGATGCTTCAAAATTGTACCTTGAATAACTTACATGGTGTATTTCTTTTTCTTTTTTCCCCTTATGAACAATGCCCTGATTGTCTACGCAAAACCACAAACCTGGACTTTATTACATTTACTTTATTACTATGCTCTGCCAAATCCAAAAGTCTGCATTACGGTTTTTTGACACAGAAATGGAACTTAAGCATAGAAAAAGCCTGCTCTTTAAAAGAACGTGGCTGCTGTAGGATTGCAATTCTCTTTCCTCATTACCGAATTCTTCTTGCTTATCATGCAGGTTTGGGGGCTTTAAGTAATATAATTACCAGGGCTTGGGAGGAGATCTTACTCCCCTATAGAGCACAGCACAATTGGTCAGGTACTGTATCAGAGGCTTTATTTACCTTTTAAGCATGTCGTACTAGCTACTGCAAGTACTGCAGGCCACTCCTCCAGGACAATTAAGGACATCTTTTGTCAACATTTGCGAGTAAATTAGTACTTACATGAAGTGAAGACTTTTAGGGTAAACTGTTTAAGATTATCACACCATCCTGTGCCATTAATCTAGGAGAACAGTGTAAAGTTCATTCTAAATCAGTGGCATTCGGTACTAAAAGTGGACTTTCAACAAATAAATTTTAAATTACACATTTAATGCTGTTTAGGTACCTTGATACTGAATAACAACTTTTTTTTTTTTTTTTTTTTTTAGAACAATAGGGCTGGAGTACAGTTATTTAGGATCAGTGGTGCACAGGACTGGCTGAAAACAGCACAGTAAACAGATTAGCACGTGAAAGCTAAGGCAATGACAGCAAATTTTTCATCGAGTATACACAGGCAATTTTTATCTTATTTTTAAATGTGAAAGATAGCAGTGCTCATCCTGAATTTATCCTGTAGTCTAACCTGCTGTGAGGTGGGGAAGGGAACTGAGAATTTTGCATTAGACCATCTATAACTTCTCATCCCGACTGTACCTGATAAATTCTAACGTAAATGCAGAGAGTGAGAGGCACATCACACACAGCTGTGCACAACTGGAAAGAAAGAAGTAACGCCTTTGTGCTGAGCCCCTGTGACAGACTCTGTGGCTTACCATAGCAGTTGCCATCGAGGGGTCTGATACCGTATCTCAGATGAGGCCAGACTGACTATAGATCCTGTCAGCCACCTGGAGATGGGCACGGAGCATACCCTGCTACGGGCAGCTCCGACTAACGTTTCGGTCGCTTGTAAAGGGGCATGAGACTAGCGGCAGAGGCCTAGAGGAAATCCCAGGCTCCGACGGGACTTCCTCTCAAGTTCCCGCCAGCGCGACCGTCCCTCCCAAGGGCGGTGGAACAGAGCAAGCTAAGCCGTTCTACCGAACGCGCTGTCACAGGCCGCCGGCACCCACAAGTAAAAACTGCTACAGAGGCAGACAGGGTGAGGCAAGTTTAACCGCAACGCCAGACAGCCTGCCAGGCGTTATCACTCGCTAACTCCGGTTTTCCCTTTGCCTCCCCTCTCCCCTCAGGCCGCTGGGGCTGCCCGGCGAGCAGGCGGCGCTGGT
>NW_009918635.1:0-12822 GCF_000696875.1 Nestor notabilis
CCTTTTGGTGCAGCCCAGGACACGGTTTGGCTTTCTGGGCTGCAAGCGCACACTGAAGGCGGCTCCAGTTCAATGTGTCATCGACCAACATGCCCAAGTCCTTCTCCGCAGGGCGCTGTGCGAAGTCAGAATATATCCTCTGCATAGCCCACCACCCTTCTGCAAGCAGCATTTCTTGACATGCACACAGGAATGAAACAGTTATTCAACTGTTCACCAGCGCTCATAAAAGTGATTATGTGTCTCTGTTCTTGCTTCAGCATGATTTTTTGCTTCCTTCCAAATTTATAATAAAACACTTTGAAATAAAATGTTTTCTGAGTCTAAATCTTTGTTTGTACGTGATTGCTGGCTGCAGCCCTGGCTTTATGGTGTAGTACCTTTGTGGTTCCCACCTGCGGTTCCTGTGCTGGGGGTAGTCCCGCAGGTGAATGGTTGCATGCAGCAGTGTAAGACACACGGGTAGCATGGTGCAGGCAGCACTCTGCAGGCACCTCTGTCATAAGAAGCAGACGAATCTGCCCCGCATTGGTATTGCCTGCTGTGGCCACACAGATGACTGCCTGCCATGGGATGTTTATGGGCTGGTTGTACACTCCAAAACTATCTTTTCTCTTTCTTTCCAACAGTGTCTCGGTTGCCTAAAGCATTACCCATACTCCTTCTAATGAAATTCACATAAAGCACTCACACAAAACACCTCTCTTGATGGAATAATTTGCTCTGTCCCTAAAGGATGAAGACTTAACTAACTGAATTAGTTATTTTCTTTTACATTATCAATTTACCTCAACGATATAAAATAGAAACCACTTTTTGTCATTTTCTGACATTTCCTTCAATGGGAGTTTGAAGCTTGACTGGGGGTAGACTCTATATTTTCTGCTGAATATGACCACATCCTGCTCCAGCTCCACCTCCTTCTTTCCTGTGAATTGCGGTGGTACTTGGGTAGAGGAGGATGACTGGAAAGAAAATGAATTCTTGGCTTCTCCTTTTTTCTTTTAACTCTTAATTCACATAGGGGTATCACTATAAAGAAGCATTATCATTATTTTTCAGTTCTTAGAAACAGAATCAAGATAAAGATGCATCCAAGTGCAGGTTCAGCAATAAGATCAAGCAGCATCGCAAAGGCAAATTATTTCTTCGCTGCTGGTATTTTCATAACCTGATGCTTTTGGGACACATCATACAAACCATGAATTTCATCCTTTCCCAATATAAAAATCAGAAGGAACATCTCTTCTAGTTGTGTACTGCATAGAATATTGCATCAAGAGAAATTACGGTTCTTACAGCCAACCCTACATCTTACATATCAAGAAGGGATCAGAATTAACCACAAATGTGAGAGCCATTTGAGCTACTGATTTGGTCCAGGCTGTTTCTGAAGCCCAGTTAAAACTCAGTCAACAATAATACAGGTTTGAGTGTACAGCTCTTTCATACAGATGCTTCATACAGCTATCAGCATTTGGAATTCCAATGGTTATTTTCCAACTCAAACACCTGAAAGACTAGAGCTACCAAATAATGAAAACAATCACTTTAAGAGTAAAAATAAATAGTTTAATGCATGGTAAAATTGTCAGATCGCTTCTTAAATAAACTGGTAATATTAGAAAAAGAGAAATACAATTTCCCATAAGATATTTCTTACAATACAAAAAGTTTCTTAAAATAAATTTGTCTCTTCAATAGTACTAACATTTCTACTGGCTATAAAGAAATGACAAGAAGCCATACTTCACTAACATGGTAGTGAATCCATTCCACATATAAAGTTAATGCTTTAATATTATCTAACATGCTATATAAAACTAACCATTACTGGCTGTAACTCTCATGTCACGGTGCACTGCATGGTCTATTTCAGCACCTTCCTCTTAGCATTGGTCTACTCATCTGATCTGTTGTCAACAAGAAAAACTATGATGTGCTGCCTTATGAAGGCAAATATCTTGCATCTGTTCATTTTTATCCCCACTGCTGGGACAGGGCCTATAACTAGTGATATTGACTAGTTTCTCTTTGAACTTACAAATGTGGGTCAGATAGTTGTCTATTCTCTAGTACCACTAGCTAATTATTAAAGCACACAGTTACTCTGACCCTAGAAAGATTCCTGTAGCATTCAGATGCATTAATGAACAAGATGTATGTCTTACCAATGTTTGTTTCTTCATTTCCATTTCACATTACAGAAGACAAAAATAGAACAGATACCACCTTATCCAGTAAGACTTTAGGATGAACAAGGAGATGATGGGAATTGAAGCTCACTTAGGAAGATAGTGCAAAGGTCTTGCATGTAATTAAAGAAAATAGAAAGTATGTTTAACTTTTCAGATTGTTTTATGAGGAAAGAACAATGGGGAAACATAGCATACGTAGTTAGGAAAAAAAGTAACAGACATGAACATGGGTGGAAGTGAGCATTAAGGATGAAGGTGTGCAGATAATTTTTGATAAGCCAAGTGAAGAAGAAATCAGCCATGTGCAAGACTGCTTTTTAAGATCATACAGGGAATCCAGATTTAATTTTAAGGTAAGGCAAAGCAGAGGTTTCAAAATCAGCAGAGCATACATGATTTTCATGAGTGAAATGAGCTACTGAGATATCAGGACAACAATAAAGGAGGAGGTAGTGGTGTTATAGGAGTACAACACTGTTACAAATGTACCACATTTTCCGTTTACAATATTGCATCACAGACAGTATTTACAGGACAACATCTTTAAAGTGTTTCTACCTAATGAATAGATCCCTGCGCTGGGATTACTAATGGATAAGAGAAGCATCCTCTTCTAGGTTGTGAGGAAGATGAAAAGTCTTTCCATCTTTTCTCTGAAAAGTTAAAACAGTACATTAACATTAAAATGAAACTTTAGTTAGATATTTCAGCATATTCTTTCCTGTTTCTTTACACTGCATTTTCTATGAGTCCTGTCAATTAGATAAGGAACAAAATGATACTGAGAATTGGAACTCATTAGTACTTGTTCTCTTGACCCTTAACAAATCTTACTTATATACACTGTATGGTTATGCATTAGCCTAGAATTATTACAAAAGCGCATCAGTGTGGCTCAGTAAGTTGAGGGTGAATGGAAGCAGCTCCATGAATCGCTTTCAGTAAAATTGCAGATCATAGGACTTTTATCCTTAGGATGTTTTAATCAAGACAACTGTAAATGCACTGGGATCACTATCTAGTTATTGGTAGCCACTGGAATCACTACCTAGAAAACCTGTCAGAATGAACATTTGGTTCCTTTAAAAGGTATCTCTGTGCATGATAATTTTTTTAAAAAAAATCTGAAAAGACAAAAATCAAGAGGCTTTTTCATCCTTGAAAAAAATGATCCTAAATTTGCTCCCAAATTACTTATTCTGTCTTGCTTGGATTAAAATTTGTTATATAAGCATTCAAATATGAATACATAATAAGGAGAAACATTTTCAATTATTTGCCTCCCTGTTATGGCACACACACAAGATTATTATTTTTTTTGTATGCATAAAATACGAAAAGAGATCTGAAAAGTTTGGTTGGAGTCTGTAGCTAATCAGTCTCATTATGACTCCTTTTCTTATCAGAGGACCAAACAGTGAATTCAAGGTTATAAGCTACGCATAACACAACTTTTTTGAAACCTGAGTATTTTACAATTTTCTTAATACTGTTGTGCAAAATATATTTACTAACAGATCCCAACATCTTTCAGAAAGATTTCCTTTCAAGTAAATACTTCTACTGTTTGTAAGGAAACAGCCTCTTTAATGTACTTACATGTCAGTGTGAGAGAAGTCGGGTCAAACTTTAACTTGTTACATTCAGATGTCCCAGGATTAGAAGTATCATCTTCATCATAAATGTTTTGACGTAAAACGTTCCTTATAAAATCTGGGTTCATTGTGTTTTCCATAAACCCCTCTATTGATGGGGGTACAGAGAACTCTAGCTGATAAAATACAGTGGAGTTTTCATTGCTGAAAAACAAAGCCAAGTATGAATGCCTTCAAGTCCCCACTGGAACATTCCTTTTTTGACTGACTTCATACGAATGTTGGTGTGGGGTTTTTTTTAAATCTTACACTAAAGAAAAGCATTATAAAAGAAAACTGCCAAAGATTCATTTCCTCCTCCTCCTGCTCCCTTCTCAGAACAGCTCTTGATATTAACAGAAACTGGGTACATACCTGAAGCTAACCTGAGGCATATTTTCAAATAGACAGAGATCAATTGGATGTGCATCCTAACAGGGTGAGGTTTTCAACACTCATACTTCACAAGTACATAATGATAAGCGGTGCTGTGATATCTTACGCATAGGTTAGCTGAGAACCTATAGAAAGATTTGCTCTCCTGCTAGCAGGACTTGGGGCCACTCAGTTGTGCTCCTAACTCAGCTCTGGAGTGTGTCGTGCAAACCACCAAACTCGAGTCTGTCTCTGGAAATTGCATAGTTTGTGGTCTACCAAATCCACTGACTACAATTTGACAGTTACATTTTGTCCTCAATTTAAAACCTAAAAACTTATTTGGGTGGGGGAAAAGAAAAGGAGACACAGAAGGAGACAAGCGGGAGGGGGGAAGGGAACAGGGAGAGATAAGCTAGTTGATATGTGTGCAGAACTATAGCTTTTTTTTGGTGGTCCAAATCGTGATTTTTTACTCATAAGGCTAAGGAGCTACAGCTCACTCACTGAACAAGGCTGGCATGTCCAAGGCTGGCAGTGCAGGGGAGCACATTCCCCAAAGCACCCCCAGGACTACCCCTTGCAGCATCCCAAGGGGACTCTTCCCCTGTCCTTGGCTTTGGGACTTTGTAAATCTACTTCCCTTGATTCCCTATTGTCTTTTTAATTCCTTTTGTAACAGTGCTTTTCCGGTCGTCCTTGGGAAAGCTCTCCAACACCTTCCCTTGCCTTTCTGCTATCTCTCCACAGCAGGACCATGCTATAGCTGATCTTGCCAACCCCACTTTTCCCTTTGCCGCTTGGCCTCCCTCCTGTTGTAAATTTGTAGTATCTCCATAGACCAAAACTTCATAGTCTCAAGCACAGTAAACTTCTTAGCCTTCTTCCAGTGACAGTTTCTGTTGAGAGTAAGATCCTCCCTCTGTTCCAGGTTGAAGCTTTCAGCTACCTGTGCAAGGCAGGCTTGGATGTTTTTCCTCTTTTTCCTACCACTGCTACTCCTCTGGCTCCATCATACTTTGGTGCCTGAGGTTCTCCTTCATCCGTAAGCATGTCCCACCCAAGCTAGCCTAGACTACACTCTGCCACCTGCTCTGCCTCTGATTCCTGTTCCCCAGTCTTTCCAACATGCTGCTGCTTTTAGATTTGCTCCTGTGGTCCAAAATAAAGTGAGAGGAAAAGTGACACAAATAAACCAGCACTGCAGTATTACTGTTTGGGCCCTCACAACTTCTATGTCCCTATTGCATTTAGCTCTTGGGAACAAAACCAGTTCAGCCCTCACCGCTCCCCGTATAGCCCGTTTTATTTATTTAAGGCTATTTAAGCTGTCAATCTCAAGTAATTCCAGCAGCTCGTTTTCCTTTTAATAAATATCCTTTAATATGCTTAATAAAGGGCTGCAATTTGAACCAAAGACAACAGGGATGATACTTAACAGCAAGAAAACGTTCCTCTATCATATATTATTAGCAGCATTTGCCATTTACACTAGAGAATCCTTCGACTATTTTGCACCACCTATATATGTAACTTTCCCCCAAACAATCGATTTTTCACAGATTTAAACGTTGTGCATATCTACATAGGCACATGTATGTCTCAACAAAAGCCTGGATTTTTCAGATAATTTTGGTGACAAGAAATTGCTTACCTGAAATAAACCACCTGAGCTGACCTAAAGTAGCGTCCTAGAGCTGGAGATGAACTGTAGACATCTGTTAACTTGCAGGGTAAAAAGAAAAGAAAAAAGGTTTCTTCTGTTTACTGTCTTTTTTCCCCCATAAAAGAAAGTAGAGCACATCATTCTTAAAAGGTGCTTTAAGGGGCAAAAACACAGGTGCTGAAGGTTCAGTAACAGCAAAACTCTGCCCTAGAAAAGGTATATGATCCCTTTAAGCTTGACAGACAAGTTAATCTGTGCATTTGAGTGATTACTACATCAACACAATGGAGGCACTCAGGGTGAACTAAAAGTATGCTCTCATGTTGTCATGTGCAATTTAGGTTGTTTGACTGGGGTTTTTGTTAGTACCAAATCCCTTCTACTGTTACTTGACAGAGGAAAGGGTCTTTCTACTCAGACTCCCTTTCCATAGTAAGTCTAAAACAGCACTACCATGCCTGCTGAGCTTATTTCAGCTGTAACTCAGAGCTGTGATGGCTCAATGTAAAAAGCAACTATAAACCCAGGTTGTCATCATGTACTTACAGGAGGATGCAACACACAGGATTTTTAGCCACCATTTTGTTTAGATGACCTTCACAGGCCCCTCCTAGCCTAAATTATTCAATGATTGCATGAAAAAGGTGAAGACTATGTCCCAGACACTAATCAAATTCGGGGAAAAATTAAAAAAACAAACAAACAAACAAAAACAAAATAAAAATCAATGTAAACTGCTTGTGTGCTTAAAAGCAGACAGGTCTGTTTTCTAGATCAGGACTTAAATTATGCTACGAAAAGTACAACTCATTTTTTTGTGGACTCGAGAGCAACTGAGTTGCTACACAGACAAACAGAAACTTTTTAAAAGGGAAAACGATGATTCTGTGTTACAAGCAGAATCAGCTTTGCCAAGAAACACATCAACACATACCTTCTTAGTAATGTCTTCAGAGAAGAGGTGTGGAAAACCACACATTAATTCCAGTGTTCCTGAAAAATTGCGACTATTTCTACTGTTCAGTAGTGCATCAGCATCCCAGTAGTCATCCTCATCTGTGTAAACATCTGCTTTTCAAAAGGAGATAGAAAGTGGAGGAAAATGTGCCAGTTAGAAGAAATATCAGAGAGAAAAAATGAAAATAAAAATCCTCTTTGCTTTCTCCCAGGTGGCTTTCTCACAGATTCCCTCTGTAATGACTGACTGGGAGTGACAGAAAGAAAGTGCAAGTCACCCGAAGGAAAGTGACAGCACAGTGGAGTTCAGTCACCAACTCCCTTTAGCAAAAGTTATCTGCTTTGGGAGCCTGACAGGCGCTGACACTGGATAAGGGGACCGGAGTGACCCATTGCGCTTGTTGCAATGTTACAAGCATCGTTTCCATCCTCATCCCGGACTCACTTCTTGTAACATTTTCTCACTTACCTACAAACTGGAATTGCCATCTGATCAGGATACAAGTTGCTTGCTGCCTGCTAAAATAAAAGTGTTCAGACCCACTACTCAACACACCACCCTCTGCAGTCAGCATCCCAGTCCCTTCAGCAGTTCATAGAAAGAGTTTAAAGGATGCTACTGTTCAATTTGTCTCAGATTATGGGTATCCTACATTTGTATTAAAGAATGAATCAAAAGTGAGATACTTACTAGAATAAAGAATTAGGCTGATGAGAATGACCAGGAAGAATACTAGAAAAATTGTGGTTATAACCATCCATAGTTTACACTTCCAGAAAACTACATTCCTACATGATTTCCAGTGATTTCTCTCCTAAGTATAAAAGGAAAGGGCATATTGATTAATGAAATAAGGCAGGAAAAAATAGTGAAACATGTATCTACTGTCACATTTAGAAACAAAAAAAAACCCAAACCACCCACACAGATGGGAGAGCCTCAGTGGTAAGCAATGCCCTACAGCAGGGGTTCCCACCCTTAACGGCTACTGCAGGTGGGAATGTAGACCTGCAGAAGACAAAGACCATTCATAGGCATGCTGTTACTTGATAGGTGTATCACTCCCCATTTGTGCAGAATTTCCAACTCCTGAATTGCCCACAAAGCTAAGGTGCTGTGAAGGTGCTTTCACATCTTCCAGATGTTTTTTTTAAACTACTGTTGTGGTTTAATCCCAGCTAGCAACTAAGTACCAACAGCTGCTTGCTCAATCCTCTCCCTTACCACTTTCCCTGGTGGGATGGGGAGGAAAATCAGAAAAAGGTAGAACTCAAGGGCTGAGATAAGAGTTAAAGAATGAAATAAAGTAACATATAATAATAATGAAAGCGAGAGAAAGAGGAATGAAACTCAATAAAATCAAGTGATGTGCAGTATAGTTGCTTGCCACCTGCTGACCAAAGCGCAGCTTGTACCCCAGCCTGGAGACTTCTGGTCTAGTTTATATATACTGAGCATGACATTTTATAGTATGGAACATCTCTTTGGCTATTTCAGGTCAGCTGCCCTGGCTGTGCTCCCTCCTGGCTTCTTGTACCCCTCCTCACTGGCAGAGCATGAGACTGGAAAGTCCTTCACCAGGATAAACACTGCTCAGCAACCACTAAACCATCAGTGCGTTATCAGCATTGCTCTCAGACTAAATCCAAAACACAGCACTGCACCAGCTACTGGGAAGAAAAATAACTATCCCAGCCAAAACCAGGACAACTACATCAATTTGATTCACATGTTCTACAAGATGATCCTTTTAATGATTTCCATCTCTGACAACCAAAAAGATGCTTGTGAAGAAATTTCCAGAATCATTCACCTCTGCAGTGTTGGTGATACCAATCTGCATAGCTCCTGGGTGCAAGCACCCAAAGCTATTCATTAGATACTCTTGCATTAAAAAGCACTGTAAAATAATTGAGCCCTTTACAGTGACTTCCCTTTTCTTTAGAAAATTGGAAACATAAAGGCTGTTGAGTAAGTTTATTACAAATGTCACCTGTTGTAGGAAATCATAGGTAAATTGTCTTCAAAACAATGGTACATGCATGGGCATTCATATGGGAGAGAAAGGACAGTACTTGCCTTTCGTTTACTTTTTAATAAGACTATGGCAGAAATTAGTGTTTTAATAAGACTGTGGCAGAAATTAGTGTTTTAATTAGTTGCCTCACCAGTACTTATATTAAAAATTAAAAAAAAAAAAAAAATTAGAAAGCTTAGGTGACATGGGAAATAAAAACCAACTCCAACTGTTTTGTTCCGCAGCCAGAAGACCGAACGAAGGGCATGAATTCATAAGTAGACCATGCTGCTTTTTTAACTCCTCCTCCTCCCTAACCACCATAAACCCAGCAGTAAACTCCATGTCCTTTTTCACATCGGCACCAGGCAAGGAAAAGCACATGCTGTACGTTGTCAGTGCTACACACGTGCAAGTTGGCAGGAACCAGCTGCTGGTTGGAGGCACTAACCGAGGTTACTTTCCTTTACTTTTTCAGCTTTCTAAGAACACAGTATAATAGATAGCCTTTCATTGAATTTAATAAAAACCCACCAGCTGGCTTAAAGCTTCTCTGGGGGTGGCAGATGAACAGGGATAGAAAAGAGACACCCACAGAAAGATCTTACAAGAGTCATTTCTCCAGGAGCACAGGCAGAGAAAGGGAAAGCTCTCTCTGCAGACAACCCCTGCATGCAGAACTTTCCTTTAGTGGAGAATGAAGGGCAAAGGCAGAATAGAGTTTTGCTTACAGCATGCTTTCGGGTGTGATAATGATTACACTATATTTTTTTGTTAGATTTTTAAAATGTATTAGAAAAATGAAACTTCAATTTAATGCAAAAAGCTAAGTTAGTGACAGGTATCTGAAAAAGGAAAAAGCCAGTAACTACTGCCTAGGGTACAACTATGAAATCAGTCATGGTAATATCACTTGAGTCAGACAGCTATCAAACCCAGGTTTTGATTAAGTCACATATTTATGCCACCACAAAATAATAATATAATTCTTAATCACACATAACAGACTGGTTTGATCTCAAGCAAACATTCAGTTCCCCAACTATCTTAACACCCTCAGACATTATCCATATGTATTGCAAGACTGCTGGGAAGGAGCAGCAGCAGGGAAGATCTCCCCAGTGGGCAGACTAGTTCTGATTAGCGTGCACATGAGCAGGAAGCAGAGCATGATGAATTTCCAGCAGTCCCTATAAGATAGGAAGCCAATTGCCAGAATCAGGAGAAACAGAGCCCAAATGAAAACTCAGTGCCAGGAAGGGGAAGGCTAGACAGAAACCTGAGGCTAAAGTTTCTCAACAGAGCCAAATGGATCCCTGCTTTCCCTCCACCCTCTCCCATTCCTCATTGCACCTCCCTAGAATTAATTTGACCCTGCAGCAAGCTGTTCAGCTTACCAGACCAAAGGAGGAGTAATTGGCCTCTGATATAGGAGAGTAAATGGGGTCTTTGCCTAGCTGGTGGAGTAAATCAGCCTACAGAGATGATCAGTGGGGCCCACACAAGTTGCAGTTGCTCGGCTGGGAGCAGGAAGGGAGGGGTGGCATGACTAGCACAAATGAGCTTTCTGGAGGGCTTAGCCATCCCTACAGAAAAGTGGAAAAATTCTTAGATCTGCCATAGACATTCTCTCTGTTTCAAGTAATAAAAATCATTGTACAATAGTCACCTGTGAGCATAACCTGCCGGTATTAGTATGTTCCATAGCTTTAAGCTGAACACTGAGTTACCTCCCTCAGGACTCACGTGCTGGTCTTAACAGAGTGTCCCAAAGCCTCAGTTCATATGAATTCATAATTGTTAGCAATTGCAAATTACTCAAAGATAGAGAGAATCCCAGCATGGTCTGTAGCAGGACATCCTAGTCTTATTCTGGCAGTGCTGTTTTCCCAATTAATTTGTTCTGAAAGAAAGCTTGTTTCTAACACGGGTTTCAGCTTTTCTCCTCTCTGGCTCTGAGCCCAATCCCACTGATAGGACATGAAAAGAGAAAGCAAAACTCAGAGTACCAATTACAACTTCATTTCCTAATTTAAAGTTCACAAACAGCCAAAACCAGAAATTAAAAATGCTTCAAATCCCATTCCAATATTAGAACACTTAATTGAAAAGAAGAAATATGTTTAACAGGTTTTCAGCCTTTACTTTCAGATGAATAACCTTTCCTTCGCCCACAAACAACAAATTAAACCACCCGTACAAATGTTCCTGCAAGGTGTCATTTCTCTTGCTGTGTGGTATTTTCCCAACAGCAAGGATGAAATGAGCAAGTGAAATTCCTACCTTTCTTGTTTGCACGTTTGGAGGCTCGTCATGATCAGTCTCACTTTCCTCCACATTATCTTCTCGTAATTCAATGATCTCATGCTCCTGAATAGAATTTTGCCTTTTCATAGCTTCTGTTTCTGTGCGAGGACCTCTGTCTCTGAAGCAAGCATGAAGGCAACTCATTTCCTGCTGGTTTCAGCTGTAGTTATGGACAGTAACAGTTTTTGTGTGAGGCTGGAGATGGTAATAGGGAGAGTTTGGATAGTTTTCATGGGAGTGATCTCAAAACACTGATAAATAAGGGGAATTCCTTGGAAATGACGTTGTCTGCAGTAGCTACAGAGAAACGGGATGTGGAGGAAGTATCGATTTGCCTAGTCCTCAGAACTACAGCTCTCAACTATGCAATACTAGGTTTTCCAGTTTGTCTACCTTATCATACCAGCCCTTGGCAAGCAGGTGACTAAACCTTTAGCTATGTTGTCATTTGCTGAGTGTCCTGGGTTCAGCTACTGCAGTCATTTTTTCTCCTTCTTAGTAGCTGGTGCAGTGCTGTGTTTTTGACTTTCAGTCTGGGAACAACGCTGATAACACCGATGTTTTTAGTTGTTGCTCAGTAATGTTTACTCTGACCAAGGACTTTCTCAGTCTCATGCTCTGCCAGGGAGGAGGGGAAGCCAGGAGGAAGCAGAGGCAGGACACCTGACCCAAACTGGCCAAAGGGCTATTCCATACCACAGCACGTCATGCCCAGTATAGAAACTGGGGGGAGTTACCCGGAAGGCCCAGATCGCTGCTCGGGTCGGGCTGGGTATCGGTCGGCGGGTGGTGAGCGGTTGTGTCCTCTCCCCTTGTTATTTCCCTTATCCTTATTATTGGTGGTAGCAGTAGTCGTTTGTGTTATACCTTAGTTACTGAACTGCTCTTGTGTCAACTCGTGGGAGTTACATTCCTCCGATTCTCCTTCCCATCCCTCCGGGAGCAGGGGGAGGAAGAAGGGAGGGAGTGAGCAAGCGGCTGCGTGGTTCCGAGTCACCAGCTGGGCTTAAACCACGACACTGAGGCACATTGAAAGGAACCAGATTGCTTTCTCTGCGGCTGTCAGCCAAAATGGTAAAATACTATTGCTGTTACCCACACGGCTAAACAAACAGATATAATTCTGAACAGCACAAACCGAGTAAAGGATCACATAGCTCGTGGTTTGGTTAGGCTGTGAAGGGAACTTACAACACCCATCAGCACTTCTAATTTTAGTCTTTTTATAGTTGATAGAGAAATGAGTACTACTGACCTTTGTGCTGCGAATTGTCCTCTCTTCAGCTGTTACACAGGCTAAAATCACCTCTGGCTTAAAGAAATCATTAATATCTACTTACATACTATCCAACCTAAAACTGAAAAGCTGCTTCCATGTAAATACTAAAAGGGCAAATCTGAAGACAAGAGAAAGATGACCTTCAATTTCAGCCTATGGTCTACAAGGCATGCTTTTATGAAGCAAGTCATGTTATAAGTTGTGATCTGGTCTGCACTATGGTGAACTCTCCTGTGCTAAATAGAGTCACAACTTACTGCAGCCAGGGACTGATGCCTCCCCTCTTCCCACCCCCCAGCCCCCTGGATCCTTCATCCTACCTCCTCTCATTTCTGTTCTGACTCCATCCTCATGTTTCTTCTTCCCCCCCCTGCCCCTTCTTCTGGTC
>NW_009918635.1:12853-37782 GCF_000696875.1 Nestor notabilis
CCCCAAGCACCTCTCTCCTCTCTGGATAAAAAGGATTGGGCAGGCAGTTGTAACTGCACTCTTGTTCACTCTCTTGTCCCAGCAGAGAGGATCATGCATTAAGAGGGAAACAAAGCCTCTCTCTCCAACTCCCTCCCCTGCTGGCTGAGTATCCACTCTTAGCATTGCTCCTTTTTCCTGAGAAATGCTGAGGATGCTTGCTTCACACCCCAACTCTTCATTCCCCTCCCTGCCTTCCTGAGCCAGATTTTCTGTTTGTGCAACTCATCTGGCTACTAATGCCTGAAGCATTCCAAGGGGTTCAGATTCCTGATGTTATGTCATAGCCATCCAGGCAAAGGCACTCCACAAAGCTGAGCACGAGGCTTGGCTTCATTCGCCAAACAAAAAGAAATAGAAATTGCATACCCCACCTTTTTGTTCTAGAGAATCCTTAAAACTCCAGGGGACTGAGGGTGAAGCTGAGCAGTCATCAAGATCAAAACACGTGTTCATCCACAAGATTTTACTTGGAACATCTTTACTAGAAAAGCCTTTTCCTGCTGTTCTCAGTACTCCTGCTAGATGATGAGCTTCATTTATTTCATTGCCACTCACAGTAAGAGATCTTACCTTCCTACTGAATTGTCTGAAACCAAAACAGTTTTTCTAAGTCAAATGAGTTAATGATTATGGATCTCACTCTGCAAAAGCCAAAGTCCTTTTATTTACATCTGTGAAGAAAGTCCTTGAGTTTCTTTCATCTGAGTGATCTAGCTTCCACACTTGGCGCCCTTCTTGCATGTGACGTAGTGACCATTCTGGCACATGGCGCTGAGAAACTCTTAAAGAAAATAGGAAGTCAAGAACTGATCTGAACCTTGTGACCCAGGCTTTTATCTATAACAGAACAGCAAGAAAACTGTTTTCTTCCATGGTGAAGACATTTCTGGCTTCAATATAAAGAAAAGAAACTTACGCCCTTAAGCGCACACTTCAGTAAACAGGCAAGTTAGTCTCAGCTTCACAAAAAGAGGAAACTCGAAGTTACAAATGTAGTTCTGATTGCACCTGCAGAATTAGGGTTTCAGAGGCACAATCAAATAAATTAATCATAGCCACTTGCATTTTTAGCATGTGTTTATTAAAAAGAGGTGAATGACAGGCTAGCCATTAAAGATACTAAGCACCCTAAAATATAGGCTTTGAGTACAGTTTATGTAGCAAGTTTGACACAACTGTGGGCGGGTGGAATGCCCAAACGCTAGGGCAAGGGAAAGAAGGAAAAGCAGTATCAGTGTTAGAAATGGGAATCTCACTGCATGCAGATTACAATGCTAGCTCATTGCAGTGTTTTTCCTATGTGCTGCTGTGACGGGTCTAAAACTAAACAAGGATCACACATTTATGTACAGTGGAAGTGTGCTGTGTGGACAGCAATGATGGGTATTCAAATTGCCAAATTTTATTTTATTTTATTTATTTTTCTAAAGCACATTCAAGATGAATACTCAACACTTTCAAATACTGGGCACAATTTAAAGACCATCAAGACAGAACTTTTATTAAATTCAACACCAGTATTCCTAAATCCCATAAACAGCTTTGGTAACCTTAAATCATGTTGATTTGGGCTGACCTGCTCATCAGGACATTATGATTATCAAAGCTAGATTTACTGCTAGGGTTAAAGGAGCGTGGCTGTCATTTCCTCTTCCACTTTCTTTGATTCCAGGGATGCATACAACCACATAAATCCCTTTTCCTTTTATTTCCCTTTCAATATAGTGTGACAATGTGGGCATGGCCCAGGAAGAGATTTAAAACAAAAATCCTGACCCTGAGATTCTGCTTGCTGCAGACCAAAGACATCAGGAAAATCAACATGAACTCGTCAAAAGCATGCTGAAAATTCACAAAGCATGAAGGAGACAGAGCTGCAGAAATACATTTGTAACTTATTGAAAACATCAGACCCTGTGACTATGTTCAAATTGTAAATATAATGTAAGAAAGCAGCTAAGTTACCATTTGTTTAATTAATTAAAACTGACTATTTCTTTCCTATTATTTAAACACCATCACAAAGAACCTAAATGATGCTCTTTGAGTTCTTGAATTAAAATTTCTTACATCCTAACATCTGGTGTTTTTAGGAAAACACAGGAGAAAGCCCAGGAATTACAGCCCAAAAGGTAGAGTCATGCAGTTGTAGCATAACTAGAGAATTAATTAATCTCAGCTTTGCATACTATACTGATTATAGTATTTGTATTTTCAGGAAATAAGAAATAATAATTTATGTTTAGAATCCTGTAAGACCATGAAGGTAATATATATGAGTCGAGTATATATGGGACGTGGCCATGAATATCCAGACGTGTATGTGGAAACATAATGTGGATAAAAAGACAGCAAAGGAGATGGAAAAAGGGGAGAAGATTTGCAAAAGAGAGATTTGGCTCTATTTTGTTACAGATTCTAATACATCTTGTTTCATTTTTATGGCAGTGCTGTTTCTCCTGCTGGGGATAAGAAAGATGAATCCATAAGGAATCTGAAGTTGCTCTGAATCTGAACAGTTACTACTAGGTGAACAGAAAATTAGTTTCTTCATAAAGAAAGCACACATTCTTTCATGAAGAAACAGTCAATGGCATTTCATGTTATATCATCAGAGTGGGACAGACTACTTCAGGAAGCAGCTTTCATATGGGAGATGATCTGCATTTTCTCTTTGGCACATCAGTTTGTATTCTGACGAATCCAGTCATAAAGTGCTGTCACCTTAGTGTATACACCAGGACGATTGCGCCGAGCACATCCTTCACCCCAGCTCACAATACCAGCAAGGTACCATTTATTTCCCTTTCCTGTGCAGGCCAAGGGACCTCCAGAATCTCCCTAAAATGAAGGGAGTTCAGCCATTAGTGAACACACACACAGAGAACTGTAACAAAGGTTAGGTTATTCAAAGACAGTAAATTCCTGACCCTCTTTCTCAAATTACAATTTAATATTAGCATCTTATTTCTGGATAGAGTGTACCCAGCTACATGTCAAATTTATTTAATTTATTTTAACTTGTGGAAGTAGCACACTAATGGATATAAAACAACAGCAAGGAGTAGTTTTTAAAAATATTCATTGCTAATGTCTCATTACAGGATTCACGAAGTGCCTGATCACAGGTTGAATGGGGAGGGAAGACAACAGGGGTGGAAAGCAGGAATTCTGCTACCATTTGACCATAAACTGTTCACAGGTTGAAGGCAGAACTCTTATACTGTGTGTTAAATAGGAACAGAAAGATACCACACACACCCAACCAAAAAAAAAAGAATAAAACCAGGCACAATTCAGTATTATCAGCAGTTTCATAATCAGGTCTGTGCCTACATTCACAAAGAAGAGGAAGGAACAAAGACCAAGGAACGTGCTAATAAAAATTGGCTTCTCAAAGGGAACATGCAGCCCTGTAGAGCAATGTAGAAAAGTAAAAATTGCCATTTAGTTCAGTTCACAGGATCAGACTTCATTTGGACTCACAAATGCTTTGTGCCCTTCATTGTTTTAACCTTGCATGCTTTCTGCAAACACACCAGTTCACAGAACTCTGAGCACTTATGAACGCAGCTCATCTCTGCAGCTGCTCCTGATGCATACAAAGCAGTCAGCAGCCTCCAAGTTGACCCTGGGGTGTTGCTGGGGTTTATTTTCTTGGAGCTAAAACATGGAAGAGGTCAGAAGAAAGCCGTGTACCAAGAAAACGAGTAACAATAGAAAGCCTTCATCACCTAACCAAACAAAATTATCTACAAATAAGAAAAAAAGCCATGACAGTTCCTTCCCCTCTCTCAGGCTGATGTCATACTGGCAATTCTGATAATCCAAAAGGCTGATCTCAAAGTGACTTGAGATAAGGAGCTATGTAGTCTGGCCAATTAAGCAGTTAGTTCTGAAAGACCGAAGGGGCTGTATGCTGGTGGAGAGAGGACGGATCCTAAAAAGAGGAGCCAAGATCAAAGAACATCCTAGAGTGATAAGAAAACAGAGTCTGAAAGAGTAAATGTTTTACTTCTCACTGCAAGTATTACATGCTCTAAAGATGAAAGGTGTTTGGAAGCCTCACATAATCTGTGCAATACTTGCACGCCTCACATGTCCATGAAGAAATGAAACAGGTAAGGATTCCCATGAATCTGGAACTATAGCAAAAGGGTTTCAGGGTGTTTTGGAGATTTCCTGAACTGCCAAAATTATTTCTCTCTGGCACTGCACAGGAAATATACTAGTGACAGAAAATAGCAAAGATGCAGACGAAGAACTTAAAGGCAGAGGGCCAGCATGCTATGTCTCAAATACAGCATATTATGTTGGAAACTGAATTGACCAGTATGATATATAGCCATATTGGTTAAAATGTCCATCTAAACAGTCAAGGGCATTTCTTAAGCAACACATTTTTTGTAAGAACATCACATCTCTAACCCAAAATCTTTTAGCAAAACAAGTCCAAGGTCTAAAGTTATAGACAAACTGCACATAAAGTTAAGGAATAAAAAAAAGTATTGACTTAAAAATTAGAGACTCAGGAAGATTCTGCTTATAGTCTATTGCACATAAAGAGGTTTTACCTGTTACAAGCTATGATGTTGCAAAAATTTTTCTATTGCATTAAAGTAGTAAAATGTATATATTACATAAAAATTCTGTCAAATTCCACAGTCTAAGATCAGTAACACATTTCTCTCCTTTTACACAGTAACTGGTATAATAACCATGTCTGTAATTTTGCAAAGCAATGTTTCTCAAGAGATTTAAAGATTATCTAATTTCCTTCCTTATTTTGGGTACCCTTTAATTGCCATGTTGAATTAACCACACACCCTCAAGACATCTCACTTTACTACTAATGAAAAGAAAACAACAAACTACAAACAATCCACAGCTGTGAACAGTTTTCCAATGAAACAAATACTCTTTTGTGGTTTTTCTACAAGTTCTAGATTACCTGGCATGCATCAACACCACCATTAAGATTCCCTGCACACAGCATACGTGATGTGATAAGATCGTCATACAGCTTGTTGCAAACACTTTGGTTGATAAGTCTCACTTGTGCTTCCTGCAGTGTTTTGGCAAGATGACCTAGAAAAAATACAAATAGTATTGCTGAGGTTATGGAGGTTACAGATTTTTTAACAGAGCTACCACCTCAAACAAAAGAGAATTTACTCCAAGCTCAGTATCTACCCAGCTGATGACAGAAGTGTAATTCTTCCCCCATTCAATTGCTGCCTGCCCTCAGCTTTTGAAAGCTGTTGTCTACACTACCCTATAGACAGAGGCTCTCCATCCACCACCTTTCCATTTCCTTAGTCTTTATCCTTACGAGCTTGTTCTGCCAGAAAGCAGTAAAAAATTATGATTATAATATAAGATTCTACACTGGGTGACTGATTTTGAATGCCATTTCAAATTATGCTCAAGGCTTTTTCTTGTTATTTACACTATGGTTGTTTTCCAAACATTGTGCAAGTCCTACCAAATGAAATTTCTACATTCTTTTCTATCCTTTCACTTCTATGGAAGGACCTGAGGAACGAAGATAAGAGGGGAACAACAAATAATTCTAAAACATCAAGCCTGTAGGGCACAAGTGATTTTAAGAACTTAATTCTGTACTACAATATTGGCATAAGGTGTCATTGTGAATTGAATATCCTCAGTAATGCTTTGGCCCAACAGCGACCAGAACCTTTTCAGTACCTCATTCAGCTCTGAGGATGAGTTGGGAATGAAGCAGGTAAGACAGAAAAATACATTGTGTTTTTTTTTCACATGCCATTATATTGACTTTTAAATATTACCTACATCATTTGTTAAAAAGCAAGGCATTGTAAGAAGACACTAATTATAAAGACATTTGTACTTCATTAGGCTATTACTTTGTTATCTAGATTTAATACTTTTTTTAAAGGTGTATTAAGAAAGCCAGAATTACCATAGCATATGGTTTCTGATCAAACACAAGGAACTAGGACTCAGCACAATTGTGGGGACCACTGCAATTCTGAGGAGGTAAACCCAGCTTTCAAAGCTGGCTCTTGTTAAATGCTGAGACAGGGCCAAGATCCTGTGGGCTCCTCCGCCTCCCCTCTCCAACTGTTTGCTTTTATCCTGCCTCTCCACTGCAGCATGCTGCTCCAAGCTGCAGAGAGGCAAAACTCTTCATGAGGCATACATTAAATTGCCTTTGATTAAGACAAACAAACCAAAAAAGTCTTACACAATACTTCTGCACTTATTGCTGTTCATGGCCTCGTATCGTGAAACACAGTCTCAGATACAATTTCTTTCTCTGCAATAATTGCAAATCACTGTTTTCTTTAGCTGTAAGGTTGCTTATGACCTGTTCACCAGATAAAATGAGCCATTATCACAAAAATAGGCAGATTTTAGCAGACCTGTGGTCATTTGCTTGTCAATAGTCTATGACACTTGAGTACTTATAGTAGTCATTTATCACCTGCCACCCAAGCACACATTCAGAACTGACAGACTGTAGCTAAGGGGACATTTTCTAGCTTTTTATAGACCTACTAAGTAAACCAAAGGTATTTTTGTTACAACTGTATTTCATTGCCAGAGTTTAACACTAAGCCAAACTTGCAAGAAGTAAATCCAGGAAATGAACATACTATTTTCTTTTATGGCTCCCCAGCCAGTTAC
This sequence comes from Nestor notabilis, assembly GCF_000696875.1. Classification (NCBI taxonomy): domain Eukaryota; kingdom Metazoa; phylum Chordata; class Aves; order Psittaciformes; family Psittacidae; genus Nestor; species Nestor notabilis. The sequence continues at coordinate 19,568 of NW_009918635.1, forward strand.
ATAGCAGACAGTTCCATAAACAAATACTCTAGAGGTGCTGGGTAAACAAACGGGCTGTACCAGCTCATTGAAGAACACAGGAGTCTCCATTTCCAACAGGGCAATGTCATAGTCTGAGATAGAGTGGTCATACTGTGGGTGGACAACAATCCTTTTGATTGATCTCATGGCTACACGATTGTTCTTTTCAGTAATAGTATGTAAGCCCATATATGCTCTCCATCCCGAAGGAACGGAGTATCTGTAAAGAGAATGTTTTCAGAATCTCCCATTACAAAAGTAACGTGGTGTCAGTTCACTCCCTTTTATCTGATTTTCAGCATTTGATGAAATTCAACAAAACCAAAATGGATGGAGTAGAAAGATGTACTATAGTGTCCATCTCCTAAAACATTAAGTAATGTTTTTACTTACTATTTTGAAAATACTATTTTCCTGGAGCTATAAGACTAATTCCTTGCAATGCACTATGCTTTAGAAGTCAGAAAAGCTGACTCCTTGCCACAATGTCTTTTCAATTTACACTACTTAAACAGAATGCTGGTGAGTTTAACACCCCACTTATCGATAAATAGTACTTTTCTTGGGAGAAAGACCATAGCTCTACTGAGAAAATCCCTGCCTTCTTAAAAAATGGTGTTCACCCTAAATCTAACTCTATGACAGTTTAACTTCCTCATACCTCACAGACTCAGAATCCAGGAAGCAATGGGCAGCAGATACAAGCCACCTATTGGAAATAAGAGATGCACCACACACATGGCCATGTGCTCCCATCTGCAAACTTGCTTGCCAAGGCCACTTTCCAGATCTTGCATCTTCACCTCCAACAATTCTGTTCTTCTTAAACTGGTGTCTTCCACAAGCTAATAGAAATAATTTAATAAAATCTTAACAAGAACCACAAGGTCCTGTCACTTTATTATGCTTAATACATGAACTTTTATGCATACGTCTCAAAGCTGTTGGAAAAATAAGTATTTTCTTGCTTGGTAAAAAGGCAAGCGTACTTGCCCATTTTCACTGAATAGACAGGTCACGAATAAACCCTTCTTTACTTATTCTCCCTTACAGCTTTTTGAAGAGGTTACTAACTTAAAAAGATATTTAAGCACAGGTCTAAGCTGGGTTGTTTCCAAAAATTGATTTGAATAAAATCTCATATCTTCTCCCTCCTTACATATACAGCTCCTTGACTACATTTCATTCAGCAAAAAACAAACACTGAGACCTACCAGCTTACCCTAGAAGAGTGCATTGCTTGAAATAAGTCACCATAAACAGACTGGATCAGTGAATTTAAAATGAAAGAGTGCAAAATTCAACACAGACATTTTCATACAGATGTTACCAGGAGATTAATTTTTTTAATTCACATCTGATTTAATCAGGTCTTACTCCAATAATGCCTGACCCCAACACACATTCCTGACTGAGTTTCCCAAAGTCATTAATTGTTAAACAAATGTTAGCACACCACAGTTCATTTCATCAGATCCATCTGCACAGTCTCTTTTCCCGTCACACTCAGGATTTGGTTTCAGCAAGCATTTTCCATTGAGGCATTTGTATGCATAAGGGGAACAACTTTCATAGGCTGCAATAAGAGAGGGGAGACAGTGTCACATGTTTGGAGCCATGGTTTCAAATGATTAAAAAACCCTTGCATGTTCAACCTATGTGGTAAAATTTGTTCAAAGCTACATATTCCAGTCGGCTTGAAGTCGTAGTCTGTACTGGTGTAAACTGGTCCCTCTATAGAGTGGGGAAAGGGGGAATGTTCCACTTTGATTAACAATCACACTAATTTTGATCTCCACTGTTCATGGGGAAAAAGACAGAAGAGTCTCCAGCTGTTCTCACTCCCATTTCACTTAACTCTAAATTGACCAAGCTAAGCTTGCTTTAGCTTCACCAGCCCTACTGGCATTACAAATTACAAATATTCACAGCAGATGTCATCTAGAAGTCAACCTTTTTGTTTTAAAGTAAAAGTCAAGAAAATTTTGGAAGAGCTTTATACCTGCCTCCAGTAAATTTTTGGCTAAGGATTATCACAGTTTAACTATGTGGGAATCCTGACAAAGCTCAGCAATAGGCTTCTATTACTATCATTTCTATTGTCAGTTGTTTACAGTGACCTGTAAACAGTGGAAGGGATTTGTTTATTTTTCCAACAAACAAGGACATGCCCCTGGCTAGCTCAAGGACCTAAGATTCAAGTCAAGGCAAAAATTACAAAGGCAAGTCACTAGGGAGATGACAGTAGTACCAGCAAAGCCTGTAACCATGGTGGATCTACAGTAAAAGAGACCATGCATGTGGCAAAGGGCAGAAGTCCCAAAGCTATGATGTCTCTCTCCTTTCATTATTTAGTACTGATCTGGCTGTTGTTTGGAGAAAGTGCTTTTCTAACAGAATCACCAGCAAGCTGTGGTTAGGTCATCTAACTAAAATCACTGTAAGCTTGGGTTTTGCTTCATTAATTTCTTGTCTAGACTCTCCTATGAACTAGTTATATTCTACTTGGTTTTGGTTTTTTTTTTTCACTATTACGAAACTTGTACTTTATGCTATGAAAAAATATATAGAAATACTACATTTATCCATTAAAATAAGCATATTCTTGCCTCTGCTTTCCACCATCTTTTGGAAAATAGCTAAAAGGATATACTTACAGCAGTTGTTTTCATCACTGTCCTCCCCACAGCTGTCATCATCTTTACAAGTCTTATATTGGTGCTTACACTTCCCATCACCACAGTTCAACCATTCTGGATTACAACCTGAAGAAGAAAAGTCTGTAAATGTTTTATAATCACAATAGCTGCCTAGCAGCTCTATGCTACACTCCCTACCAGAGGTCACCTTTATGATACTGCGCCATCTCTGCCAGACATTAGTTTATTTTGGTTTTGATAGCCTCCAGTGACAGAGAGCCTTATTGCGTTACCTAACTTGTGCTGCACTGTCTGACCTTGGATTACCTTCTGGTCAATCTTTCTGGCAGCTCTTCATTGTTCCCTATCTTCTTGGGTGTTCAGTGCCCAGTCTGGATACAGTACTCTAGCTGAAGCTTTCCCACTGGTGACTGGGAAGATCTAGCATGGCACTTTAACAAAACCCCAACAAATCCAAGCAACAAAACATCAAACAAACACAAAACACAGAAAACTGTGTAACTAACTCTGCGACTTTCAAATCAGCTTTTGAGCTATTGTCATCCCCCAGCCATTTTTCAGCTGAAAAAGCAGCTTAAGGAATCCACATGTGTATTTGATTACCTAACTTCAGTTCTTGTCTTTATTGAATGGAATATAATTTTCTCCATATACATTCTCCAGCTTGTCAGGATCATCTGTAAATACATCCCTCTCACATACATCCCTCTTTCTGTGATGTGGCACTTTTCCTATTTCACAAGAATCTTCTCTAATTTATCACTTGGATCACTAACAGAAAATATGAGATGTCTTAGAACAGACACTGGCAGAATGACAATAATAATATGCTTCCATTTTGGTAGAGTCATTGGCAATCATGCTGTGGAAACAGCTTTGCATATTTTTTTCTCACAGTGCTTCCTTTACTTACTGATAAGTTTGTCACACAAAACAGTGTCAAAGTACAACTTCTGCTTTATTTATCTTCTCACAGCAGAGAACTAAAACAAAGTAAAAACCTTCATGATGGTTTTTAATACCTATTTCAGTGTTTACAAGTAGTTTACTTTGACTACTTGTTGCTTTAAAAACTCTTCCTGGTTTTTTCTATTCTCCCACTCTTTAAAGAAACACATTACTCAGCCTCTTGTCCAGGCTTTTAGATCTTCACCCACGTCCTTCATGTGATCTTAAAGATAGCTGCCAATATTTTAGAGGTCATTCCAGCAGTCTCTAAGCTTCCTGGAAGAAACTGTTTTCAGGAGAGCACAAACGAGAAATAGTTGCCCTACCACAGTCTAATTCATCACTACCATCTGAGCAGCCTTTCCAGGTTTAAGACCGATTGCTTGAAAGAATGCATGTTCTATCTGCACATTTAAAGACAAGCCAGAAAAATAAGAAATTAATGGCACTGAAAACGTTGTTGCAGTCTAAATGCATTAACACAGAACCGTACCATGAAAAAATATTAAAATGGCTATTAAAAAGCAAAGCTAGGTGTCATTCTTAAACACATTTGTCCCACTTTTATTTAATCAGTTCCAATCTGGAGTCATTTAGTCCTCCTCACTGCCTTGCATGTGATGCTGGTGGGAGGAAAGCAGACACTACACAGCCAGCACTAGCTCAAAGCAGGAGTCTCTCTAGTGTTCTTTTCTGAAGTTATTCAGCTGATGGTTGGCATTTGCTTTCCAGTTCAACTCAGAGCACTGCCTGTGATTTTTAATAATTGTGCTTTGGTAGGCTTTCGACAATGGGAAGAATCTAATCTGAGGTGGGTGACTGCAGGTACTAAAGATGTGGGAGAAAATTATTCACCCCCAACTCCCTTACTATTGTTACAGGCGAGGCTATCATGGAAGACCAGTGCTCTCAACACATTCTGCTCTCTCAGATAGCCCTCCACAAATGTCTTTACTACATCAACTTAATACTGACACATCACAGCTAGTCTATGCCTCCTGGTGGGCCTTAATGTAGGCCCTTAAGTTTGAGACTAAGGATTAAGTACATGACTTTGTGTCACCTCATTGCTGGCTCAGTGCTAGAAATGGAGCAGAGCACACCAAAAGTAAAGGCATTTTTGAGGCAGTAAGCACAGTAACAATGGGACATAACACAGTTTGTAACTTTTTCCGTTAGAAAGAGACACAAGTTGGTAGAAAAAGAAATCCCTGATAATATGAGTCCTATAGAATGACTGACTACAGAATCTGCCACTTATTTCTAATGAAAGGCATGAAGCAAGAATCTATTCTAGAGACCTTAGTACATAAATACTTCTAAGTCAGCAACGAACAGGACTATACTCAGTCTAGCTGAGGAGCTGAAGAGGTTTCACAAAGTGAACTGATCTCTTGAAATCACAGAGAGCTTTAGCTACCTAGACATTAATTGGGTAAAGGAAAGAGAAGTCATTTGCAAATAATACATTGCAGATGTATCTTTTCTAAGAAATATCACAAGTAAATATGTGTATCTATCTCCTGAAAATCCCTCTTCTACCTTCTGGAAGTGCCCTCAAAAAAATCTAACATTTATTCAAAAGTGAAGAGCCAGGAGTCAGGAAAGGGGTGTAAGAAACCCAATCATCTTTCTACAACACCTGCAAGCAAGGGGTCCTCCTTGACTCTCAATGAAAACTTACATAGTTTGTCTAAATCTAGAAGCTGATCCAAAACATGCTGAGTTGTGATTTTAAAAAGGAGATGAACTATTCATTGTTAACTTCTGCTGGCAGAAGAGTCACACTTAGAGGCTCTCTGCTATGCTATTTTCATGTTGCAGCTTGGCTATTTTTAAGATGTTAGCAAAATGACAAATAATTAGATCCAGAGAAATTGGGAAATTTTACTTCCGATTTTACAGAACTGTGAAAAGTTAGAAAATAAATACTAACTTTTAAAAGCATCTTTTACATAATTTTGTACATTTATATGTTCAGTTAGATACATAATAGAATTTTAAACATTTGTCTCTTGCAATTAGGTTAAGAAAAAAGGCAGGTTGATTCCTATGTGGCCGGTCAAGGTTTCTTGAAGGTTTCTCCTTAAAAAATAAAGCACATGCTTATTCACTTACGGTCTGTGTGACTGAAGGCTTTGTATTCAATATAAAACCCTCTGTGGGTAACCAGTTCATCAGAATGGAACTTGATTGCGACAGAATAACCATATTCTCTGTTTCTGTTGTTTTCAGGAAGAGCTTTGCAGTATCTAGTCAGGCAAAAGTGAGAGTAATCAATTTCTAACCAAACTGACCATTAAAATACAGTTGCCTCTCCTTTTAATGAAGGGTATCAATGCCAAAAGCTTTAAAATAATAAAGATCATCTATCTTTTAGTGTTAAAACATCACAACAGAAGTATTAGAAAGCCTACTTACAAATGCCTTCCACTCCACAACTTTTCTGGGACAAGTAGACTTTGAAACAAAATACAGCAAGATGACACATGTCAGAATCTACCTTAGAAATACAGACCACTTTGAAGCATGCTTAGGCTCAGATTGCAGCAAACCCAAATGCTACAAATCCAGTAATAGAATATGGAATCATACAGCCCAATCCAAGTGCTGCTGCTGGTTTCAATATACTCTGAATAGTGGTTTTTGAGGTTTTATGTTTGCTGTTTGTTTGGGTTTTTGGGAGGCATGAGGTTTTTTGTTTTATTTTAAGCACACACATTGCAATTCATCTTGTTTACAGAAAAAAATATCATCACTGAACAGTAAGTAGTACAGAAAATGGAACTTCAGATGACACAAGCTCTTCCCAAACGTCAAGACCATTGCCAGGAATTTACAGTTCAGCTGCAACTGCATAAACCCCCAGTTTTCTGTGTCATTTCTCTTAAGAGGAACAATAAAGTACGTGCCTAACACTGTAGAAAAAGTAGGATGCTTAAATTAATGTAATGACAAGATATTTTCAGTACTAGGACAGGATTAAGAACATTATTCTGCTGAAATTCAGTGGAAGCATCACAGTTTTTGTTGAAATTTATCTTTCTGTGCTGGAAGTGGTGAGACATTTTTTTCTTAAGTATAGTATGTTGCTCAGAACATTGAAGTGCAAATTAATACGTCAGAAAATAGTGTATTTACTCACCTAACCCCATCAATTTCTAACCAGTCTTTATCACATTTACTGGACCCTGGAGACTTCTCTTGAATTTGTATTATGAGGATTTTTAATGAGAGCTTGTAGCCAGGCAGTGGTGCCTAAAAATCAAAGGATGAATATCCTGACACACACATCCAAAAATGAAAAGGCCTGTGCTTCTAAGATGGTAAATCTTGTTTTACTTATTATCAGATTGAAAATACTGCATTTTTATTATGCAAATCATCACCTTTGAAGAACCAAAATACTTCCCTATTTTACACATGTATAGAAATCTTTTTAGATCCAAATTCTTTGGCCAGACTGTGCCAGATAAAGAAGTGTAAGCCTTCCTGCAGTCAGCACAAAGCACAATATTTGAGGTTCATGTTATGTTTGTACTGACATGAGTTCCAGTAGGTTAAGTAAGAGATTTAAGATATCTATGGCATTGGCTATGACCTCTTCACTTTAGAAAGCCTTTTTCTTCCCTTTCCTGCATATAGGTGAGAGTTTTATGCTACAAGCTGCTAATAATTTTCATTGAGCAGGTGAAAGGTAGAGACTTTTGGCAACTCATAGACATGAAGAGCATCCTTTTCCAGGGAAAGTCAAAAAAAGTAGTTAAATGCTTAATGGAGCAATGTATAAACACACCAGGAAGTTGGTGGAAATCGTGAGCAGTTTCTAAGTCCAGCCACAGGGCTTTCTGGAAAGCCAGAGCTGAATTTATGAGCCAGAGAAGGTCCTGTTTCTGCAGACTTCAGGGAAATACAGTGCAATATCCATCATTTGTGGCAGGATTTACATGAACATTTTTTTTGTTTCTGGCATAGAAGCAAAGCCCTGATTACTAGCAATTTTCTCTGACTGCTAGGAGTTGTCATCTTACCGATTACTTTGTTTCTGTTATGAATGATACTGAAACTTTTGGAAGCTGGCAATTTCTCCTTCCTATAGCTGCCATATTGTACATAAGACAGGGAAAAAAATGTGTGCCTGAGAAGAAGTCAGGTGTAGCAGTCTTAGTATGGTTGCCCTCCATTTCGCCCACAACAAAAGCCATTTCTCTCAATTTTATATCACATAAAGCAAAGTCATCACTAGGTGAGTGCTCAGCACTTACTCTGATGATCCAGCTGCAGTCAATGTTTGGTGGGTAGTAACTTGGGTAATAAGGGGAACTCAGTGTCCCATTCCAGGAAATATAATGACCACCACACACTGGGGGAGAAATACATCAGCAAGGAACAGTTATCTCAGCTGGGATAAAGTGCAGATCCTACTTCACTTGCTAGGACCTCCTCTTTGTACAGAAACAGAAACATCAGTTGTGACAGTATTACAGGATTAATACCGTATTTTGCCTGTGTTAACAGAAAATCACGTAACTTCCACTTCCCCATCATAGTGTATTTCTCTTATCTTTGGACCAAATTACAATAAAAGATAAATACAAAACATCTCTGACTGAAGGTTTTGGGGTTTTTTTTGTTTTTGTTTAAAAAACCCCTTCTTTTGTGGTAGGTGGAAGCAGCAATGAAATGTGGACACAACAGACCTCACCCTTCCAATTTACTTCTGACCTTTCTGCTGACTTTTTCAAAAACTAAAAAGCAATCAGCCCAAAGTGAAACCTCTGATTTACTTCATATGAACCAGGGAGTGTGTGTGTCAGTTCTCAGTCTGAAAATTCATGCCACATTTGAACAGTATCTATCTCTGAGGTTTTATTTTCTATCAAGGTCTCTCTTACATAACCAGTCTTTAGTGCCTTTGGTTCCCCTTAGGTAACATAGTAAACGCAAACATGAATATAACAGAAAATAGAGACAACTTCGAAAACAGCAAGATTTTGTGGTGAATGCTGGGCTACACATCATTTGGAGTGCCCATCGCCAGAACAATGAAACAATTTTAATTTGTAATGTGCATGGGATAAGTATTTGCCTAAGCAGAGACAGAAGCTGAAATGTGTAATTTGGAGAAGTTTATCCACTATAATTTGTTCCACAAGTTAAAAAATAGTCACTTGATCAATTGAGAAAATTCTTTCACTTAGACCTCTCCAAAAAACTGTGGCTAACTTTTCACTCATAAAGCTCCTATACCTCCTGTAAAGTACTACAATTTATTGTTATTCAAAATATTTCACTAATCACCCAGAACTACTGAAAAATTCATAGTACTCCATAGGCTTGGAATATACTGCTTGGGTCTTGAATACACTTTTCTTAACTGCATATGTACACTGTACATATATAGTTAACTACACTGAACAGTCCTTTCAGAGAAAGATCAGACGCATTAGAAACATTTGCTCTTGTTTTCCATTTTCATTAAAAACACATCCCTGACCTGGGGATGGATTGCCAAAACTGATAGAAGTGCTGTTCTGTCACTTTGGCTATCTAGCTTTGCCTAAACATATAATGCCTGTAGTGCTATCTGGTCGGCTGCTCTGCTGCCATTGCTCAGTGTTAGCATGTACTAAGAGTAATGTCTGGACATTTTTTGAGTGGATCAGAATGATAATTCCATGACTTACATGCCATCCTTCCCTCTCCCCAAATATGCTCAGGCAATATCGACTTTTTTTTTTTGTTTAGAGACAACAAAAGCAATAAGTGTGCTTACATCAGATGCTTGTTTCTATTAATTACTTACTGATTTTAGGAACAGCTTGAAAGTGAGCTTTTAAAATGCTGCTTTCTTCTCTTTGGTCCAGTGAAAAGGTAAGCAACATTACATTACTTGACGAAGTTAAACGTACAACAGGAGGAGTCCAGGCCCCAGGTCCGCACCATCTGAAATATTCCAAAAATTGCATCAAAAACCCCAACCAAACAAAACCAAAAGAAAACATTTCCCACATTCCAGTCATTTTTGCTGAGAAACTGGGCAGAAGTAACACTCATCTGGTTATCTGTTATTTCAGAAGCATTCCACTGGCTACCACTTCCTTTTTAATATTTCACCCAATTGATCGTACACAAGACACTAGTTTCCCAGCCCTGAGGCTTAGTCACTCTGGGTGAACAGCACACACATTCTTGCCTAACAGGTGCCCTGGAATTTTCCAACCTGTAGAAGCATCAAAAAGGCAGTGACAGATTATGTTACTTCAGCAGTTACAGTGACACCGAGTAGTTGGTAGCACTGAAAAGGCAACAAGTGCCAGTGCAGCAGCGTTGAGCAGTATCTATGCAATAGATAACAAGCCCAAAGCATTTACAGCCTATTAACGTTCAGCCTGGTTTCACACCACAAATGGTGTCACGCAAGAAGTGAAGCCCCATGCATGGCAACTATTTCTTCTTATTCTTTTTCTTTTGTTTAAATAATAATAAGCTAATTTATATCCCAAACCTTGAAAACTAACTACCATTTGTAATTTGAGATGTTCTTTCTCGCATCTGTAAATTCACCTTTATATTTATTCCATTCTGAAATTCACAGTATGTTTTGGATTTCTTTTAACAAATCTACAAAGCTGTGTGAAAAAAACCTAAGTTTTCTCTTTTTCTATGCATAGCAAACGAAAGCAATTAAGGTTAGATCTCACAATAGCAGAGAATTTCCATCACATCGCTGCATCAGGTTATTTGACATCACCAAGATCCAGAGAAACAGCATTACAACAATTTTTTAAACTTTAAACTAAAAGTAGTCATCTTTGGCTTTAGCTGACCATTCCCTGCTCCTGTTTCACATGAGACACTAGACAATGGATCTATGATTTGTCTCTTTCACAGACATTATTAAATACTTTTTATCATAATACCTGTAAAATCCTTTACAAAAATTACATTTTGAGTCCCCTTTGCACTGCTATGTTTAAGTCTTTATATGCTACCCAGTTGACAGCCTGGCTTTCCTTGTAGCTGTACCTCTCATCACAGTATCATCAAAATAATAAGGCAAGCACATATGAGAAGAGTTGTCTACATGAGATGTCTACCTTTACAGTACATCTCACAATCTCAGCTCACTCACACTTTAGTATTTGTCACTGAACAACTCTATTGCTGCAGTTTACAGAAACTGGTGAGAATCATTTTAGTCACTATGTATGATCCTAGACCTGAACATCAGGGAATAATGGCTATAACACAGTAATTTCTTGCTGTCATGAATATTGGAAATGATATTATTACTTCTACTGCATTTGTCCAAAGTATGTCACTAGCTGCTTGTAGCTTAAGTAGAAAATTAATAAGCTTATGCAAAACCACACATAGCTAAGGTGGCAACAAAAGTAACCAAAAAAAGTCAGCTTTTTTGGAGGTACCATTAGGCTTTTAACAGAATTTAAATCATCAGATTCTTTTCTGGTTCTTTGATAGACAGACATCAATGCACATTCTTGAGCTTTCTGTCTCATAGCTTACTGCACTGATGTTCTCTGAACATGTTACATCATACACCTGTATTGGTTTTGCTAGCTTCCAGGTGCTTACATGCATATGGCCAACATTTCTGATTCCTAAAAAGCAGAGCCATTGCTAATAATGTGCAACAGATTAACAGTCCCATAATCAGCAGCAGAGCAGATGTAGCCCATCATCAGGAACAGGATTCTCCATGCTATGCTACAGTCTGAGACTAACTCCTTACAAAACCCCTGTGTTCACTTCCATGGCTGTCCTTCTGACTCCACCAACAATGACAAGCTCTTGTGTCTTGTTGTTTAAGGAGAGAAATAAGTCTGTTACCTTCTCAAGTAAGTAAAAGTACTAGTAAGTCAGCGCGTTTCAGACACTCCTAACTGAACCTGCATGCTCAGCTAGCCTCTTCCTGAAAGTTCTTTAAAATAAATGATAAAAAATATCCCGCCTTGAAACCATCTAACCTCAGGTTCTAAAATTTACTTATTGATTTTGTTAATGAAGACAGGTTCATGGTGGTTAACATGTCCATATGTGAGATTTTACTGTGGAAAGTGGGAGCCATGTGGCTACTGAAGGTTAAATATCAACTGATTTCGCTTATGCAAATGGACTACACAACAACTCTGAGAATGGAGCCTTCCACAGACACAATACCCCTGTTATGATTAGGGATTTGCTATGACTGGACTGCTATAAAATAAGTCTATTACTTTCTAAAAGTACTAGAATACTGAAAAAGAAAGAAAAAGCATCTTTTTGAGTTACAACATTATGAAATAAAAACTATTAAAGACTAATCATAATATAGAATAAGACCCACAGAAATTCATAACAGGCTTCCCAGGGAAGTGGTCAGTTCCCTGTTAGAGTTCAAGTTGCATCTGGGCAATGGTCTTAGTCATATTGTTTAGCTTTAGGTAGTCCTGTAAGGTTCAGGGAGTTGGACTTGATCCTTACAGGCCTCTTCCAACTCCAGATATCCTATTATTCTACTTCACTGCAGGGAGGAGAGATAATACAGAAGATCTTGTTATTGCCATATATGAGATTTTTGATTAAGTTATACTTGGAGTCTTACATTTTGGAAGCCTTTTTAATATCAATTTGATATCACTACAGTTTCAGAGAGTTTCTGTACAGCTCAATAAAACATCTTTTCTCTGTACTATCATACCTTGTAATGATCTTGTTCTGCAGAGGAAGAAGGAAATCATATGCTGATAAATGGTGTGATACGCAGCTCTCTGGAGTGACACCATGCAAAGTGACAACTACCAGTCTCACCACATAGTTAGAAGGAACTCGAAGCCTCCATTGATAAAAAGACTTTTTGGGATTCATCAGAGTTAGAGTCCTGTTGTTACCTGGCTTGGCATACAGGTCAAAGGATGCTGCTATACAAAAAAAGCTAGGTCAGTGGCTGAAAAAACTGTTAAGTTGAAAGATAAAATATTAGGTAAAATTTCAGAATAGGTGGCAACAACTGCCTACCCACGCTTCTTGACCACTCTAATATTTTTTTATCCTTTGCAACTCTGTCCCCTTTTCCCTACCAGGCTGCATCACCTTCTGCTCTGGCCGTGGAAGTTCAATATCTCACCACCAGCAGCTCATCGCACACTCAGCAATCAGGAGGGGATTGGGCTGCAGCTGCTACATCTGTGCTTGAAACCTACTGCTGCCCTTGCCATTTTCTCTTCATGTCTCTCCATGCAATGTGAACATTAAGTACATAAAGTCAGTCTCAAGGTGTGCTTGATATGGAGAAATCAGGTAAAGTTAATTAAAGCTCCATAGTACTTGACTGGTCACTAAGTATGTACAACCAAAATTATCTAGCCACAAAGCAAATAAATTATGTATAATTCTATATAATAGCTTTTTAAAAGATGCCAAGTAAAGGAGCTGCACCTCATTGCAATTCAGCGGGAACTATTAAGTTTCAACCATTCTAGTCAGAACATGAGAACAAAAGCTGTAAGGTATTTTCATCCAAGCTTTTATTTGGAACACAGGCCAGAGAGATCCTTGGTCTGGTTTTGTCTGTAGGCCCTACAGATACAAGAATAACTGGGAAACTGCCATTTTTCTGTTACAGGATTTTTTCCCCCAAAGTGATATCAGTTGGGATTGAGGCATTATTACCTGATTTTAGCATCACATCATATTCTGTGGAATCTGAAACTGAAATTTAATAACTATCAGCCACACAAGCCAAAGACACAAACAGGAGAAAGAAAAATAGACAGAATAGGTATTAAATGACAGGTACATTGTTACCAAAAAGCTCCATCATAACAAGATCAGAATCTTCCTCCCCAGAAGAACTGAACATCTGAGCTGCTTGTTTACCACTGATTCCCTTTTGTTCCACTGGGGTTAATTTTTTAAAAGAAGCAATCACATCTTGTGGTGCCCAGAATGTATTCCAGTAGTAAGCTCGAAGTCCACACTCTCCTTCACTGCAGAGAGAAAAAAATGTTTCATAAATAGACTATAAATAGTATTTTGGACATGCTTTCCACTGGTCTGCATTTTTTACTTTCACGATTTCATAGCCAGTTGAACTGCTGTGCAAAGAATTGCAGCTGAAAACAGTGGCAAAAAGCTCTCTTGTTTAACAATTGTTTTTTCTATATAGCAGAAATGCTTTGGAAATATGCTGCTTAAACAGTTACATCCTGACACTGAAACCTACACCTCACAGCAAATCCTTGCAACATTTTTTATGGAATAGGATGTTTCCATCCTCGATATATAATTATATACTTTTAATATCATATTACAGATGCAGACACGTTTTGCCTTAATATTCTTTAACTGTGGCACCATATGACAATATAATTTTATGCTCGTACATACGTTTCACATAATTCTTGTTGAAATAGACAATAGGTATGTGTACATATGCAAAGTATTACTTAAATGATAAAAAGAGACATTCTATCACACTCCTTTTAAAATGGCCTATGGACTGAACTTCCAGAAGTTTTCAGAGACTACCAAAACAATAGTAGCTCAGCGTATTCACATTTCTCACCAGGAGCTTAAGTAGAGTGCCCTGCCTAAAATTATACTTCTAATTTTTGTTTTGAGAGGTTAAAAAGGAACTTAATTTAAATAGAAAATACCAATACAAGATTCTGCAAGTGGTCAAGGAAATTAATTGTAATTTCAAAAATCAAAATCAAAAGTAGATAAACAAACTGCAAAGGAATCCATAAGCCAAGGAACAAATAATCAGACTTCATTTCTCTCACTGATTCCATAGTGCAATACAGAATTCACGCTGTTACCTTAGCTCTTAACTTACACACTTACTTAGGTGCATCTCTGAAGTTTTCATTATCTGTTGTAGAGGTCTGCAACGTTCTTCAAGATAACTCATTTAAAATATTGCAACTGAATATCTCAAATTTATACCATATGCAGGAACAGTACCCACCTGAAAGCAGCCACTACAGACTTCAAGTAATACTTTCCCAAGAAGGAAGGTTCATATGTTTCTGCAAACTGTTAAGCAATAGTAAAAGAAAATGTAAAGCATTACATTTTAGTGTCAATACCATCTCCTATGCTATAAAATACATCTTTTTCCTCCTTTCCTCTTCCTCACCCCCCATATTACAAGCACTACCTGTAATTTTCACATAATGTATCAAACAAATCAGAAATGCGCTTTCATTTCCACTAAAACCAAAACCTTTTGAGATACGTAACATTTCAAGACCATTGAGACAGCTCTTGAGAATTAGCCATCAAAAAGAAGCCTTTATGAATATCTTTGGATTTTTGTTTCAGTCTTTAAATTTCTAGCATATAATCTGGACATGAGCAACTTGTATTGGCTCTGCACAAAGTGGCCTTGAGACACTAGACTTGGGTTTTGGGGAAGTACAGGCTAACAGGGAACTGCTTAGTGTTTAAGACTGTTGTTCACACGTACCCAGGAATAGTTTTGATCTCACAAATAGGAAGCATTGTTGTGGGGAATAAGGAAGACAAAGCAAAAAGTTAAACTTTGAATTGGAGATACATTTAAAAAAAAAAAACAAAAACAAAAAAAAATGCCAAACCAAACCAAAAAAAAAAAAAAGAAAAAAGAAAAAAAAGAGTAAACCAAACCAGAAAATACACTCTAAATTCCTGAAGAAGATTTTGTCCATAACCTCAAAACTCTCAGGTTTTATTACCTACGTATTAAAAAACGCAGCTCTCTAGCTACATTCTTAAAACTGTACACCATTTAGGCACATTCTAGCTTTAGATTTACTATTTTAAAGGAAGAAAAACCCTATGTGACTAACTGGAGTATTCTCCTCATTCCCAGTCTGATTCTGTAATAAATATTTTTAAGTTACTGTTATACTTATGTGGGAACTTACATAATTTTGGATCACTTCTGCTTGCAGGAGGAATTTCTGTGACTTTGGATCATTGAGGTCACTTGTGTAAGTCACATTAGGAATTTCTACACTTCCACCAATATAAATAAAGGAGAAAGCTGGAGCTGAGAAAAAGGATAAAAAAATTAGCACAGCTAATAACATTACGAAAAAAATTCCAGAACAAGAGGCTTGAAGAAGCATGTATTTGTCCTTGGTATCCTTAGGTATTAGTTCTTAAAAGAAACTTCCAATAATAGCCAGAGTGCTAAGTCAGCCCCAAGGAGAGGAATGAGGTACAGGTTCAGACAGGCATTTCTACTAGGAAGCTTCAATTGTTAAAATTCCATTTACTGCAGTGCTCTCCTCCTGAAGAGATTCGGTTTTTAATGGCTGTTTGTTGAAATCTGGAGAGGAGCGTACATAATCTACCTACCCATTCTGTTTGGAAAAAGCGAGTAGAAGGTAGACAGTTAATTCCCGTCTGCTCTTGGGAAAGTTATGACAACAATGGTATTCACAAGAGACACGGAAAAAGTTTAGAGATAAAATACATACCTTTGTTATTCTTGTGCAGCTACCATCTGGTAATTATTGTGCATTTTGTTGCTTTAGCAAAGACATTAAGGAGAAGGGAAAGTGAGTAGTTTATACACACATTATGTGCTTAGCTGTTTCAAGCAGAGCTTTTCCATAGTAATCATTTACACAGCGCAAAAATACCCATCCCATCCAGATCATGCTGGGGAGTAACACTTACAGAATGAGTAGTGCAGGTCTAGTATGGCTACTGTAAGTATTAAAAAAACTATAGGTAATATTCCTAGAAGCCATCTTCTCCAGAAACATGACTTCATCCATTTGAAGAAACAGTACTTCTGACACAAGCCTTCTTGGTAGGCTGGGCAGTAGCGAATATGCAGACTTTCCTAGAGAAAGACACAGGAAGGCATCAGTAAGATAACAAAAGAAGAGCTATTGTACGGTATATTTACCTGTTTAGTTTTTTAAAGAGGTTTAAACTGAGTTAATATATCATGTTATCAGCTCTGTCACACATGAAACCCACATTTCTCTGCTGCTTGTTTGCGGCATGCGTTTCAAGCTATGTAAGCAAGGGGAAAAACTGCTATCACTTTGGTTAGGAACAATTTGCATATGAAGAGCAGAGGTGAATACACACTAGAGTAGGCAAAGAGATCATTTACTGCTTTTCTACTGTAAAACTTAGCTGGTGTCTCTTACCTGCCCCGCAGTCTGCTCAGAACTGTATGGAGCTGGTATGCTGTACACGGAAACCCGGCTGGAGGGGAAAGCTCCTATCATGATGCCTTGACAAATGCCTTTTGACTAACCTAATAACAGAAACCTAAATGAACCTCATTTCTTCAACATAACCCAGAAAATAACGCTCCTCTCCCCACTATGCACACCAGGCTTCTCTCATTTCACCTTTGCCATACTGCTTGAAGCTGGGGCCAGCTGATCTGCAATCAAAGAAGGCGGGGAGGAGAAGTTACCACCACTGTAACTCTTTGTTTTCCTAACTGGCTAAGTAGAATATGAATCAAATATATATTCAAAACAGACCTTTTTTAGAAGTACAAGAGGAGGAAATAATTTGTGACACAAAGCAAAGGACATGAAAGCAATTTACAGACAAGAAGTTCCAAAGGAAGGTAAACAAGGAAACTTCTGATGAACACCTGACGGAATCCACAGAAATATATATGACAGAAGAAATACACAATTCCACAGACCACCTGAATTTTCCAGCCACAAGCAGTACCACAGAATAAATATAATTGTAAAGCAACTCATAGTCACATTTCTGGTTTGAAATTAAAGGAGTTTTAAGTTACCAAACCAATGAGTTTAAAGTTTCATACATGAAAGTGAGAAAATCAAGGATGTGTACAGGAGAATAACATACATGTTGAGAGAGAGAGCACATGCACAAAGATGGAAACTTAGAAAAATAAAACAGGTCCAAGAAATCTCAACCCTGGAAAACAGAAAGGGAACAAACAAACCATCCCCAGCACAGATCACACAAAGACTACAAAAAGGATTAACTGGAAGGCAATCCTCACAGCTCAGGAATGCAAACTACAACTGCAGACAGATTGCTTTGTTGTAGTCCTCCCTTTTTTCAACACAATCTCTGTGTCACAACCAACCTGCTGATTGACTGATACTTTGCTCCTTCCCTCATGGAATAGAAACACACAGAAAAAAAAAATAATCTAGAGGAAACAAAGACTCTTTTTCATCACCTCTAAAAACTGTATCAGGACTTTTTTTAAAACTATATGTATATTCTGAGAATCCAATTCCATAGCAGTACCTCTCAGAGGGTAGAAGCATCAGTTTTATTGGGCAAGGACAAGATCATTGCAGTAACACACATCACCATGTTTACTCATGTTGTTAAGGTTGCCTGAAGATAAAGAATTCAAATTCTCAGGTGGATTATGAGGAAATTAAGGTGGGAAATAGTAGCTCCAAATCATCTACTTAATTAAAATGAAGAAGGAGAAAGAGTAATGCTTTTTTCCATTCTTAATAACAGAAGCCAAAAATGAGTTTCCTATGGATTTAAGAGGATTGAGCTCACTTTCTGCAATCCCTCCCTCTCTGTCAACTTCTCTTGGTGGAAGAGGGAGGGAAA